>NC_138299.1:98555000-98757500 GCF_965601325.2 Salmo salar | reverse complement strand
AGGAATGTCAAGAAAATACAAATGATTACATTTGTAATCAAATCCCCCTCCTCTTTTCACCTCCTCTTTTCCCCTCTTTTCTCCTCTTTTCTCCTCTTTCCCCTCTTTGCCTCTTCTTGCCTCCTCTTTCCTCCTCCTCTTTTCTCCTCCTATTTTCCCCTCCTCTTTCCTCTTCTTTTCACCTCCTCTTTTCCCCTCTATTCTCCTCCTCTTTTCTCCTCCTCTTTTCCTCCTCCTCTTTCCTCCTCCTCTTTTTTCCTCTTTCCTCCTCCTCTTTCCTCCTCTTTTCTCCTCCTCTTTTCCCCTCCTCTTTCCTCCTCCTCTTTCCTCCTCTTTCCTCCTCTTTTCTCCTCCTCTTTTCCCCTCCTCTTTCTCACCTCTTTTCTCCTATTTTCTCCTACTATTTTCTCCTCCTCTTCTCACCTCCTATTTTCTCCTCCTCTTTCCCCCCCTCTTGCCTCCTCCTTTCACCTCCTCTTTTCCCCTCTTTTCTCCTCCTCTTTCCTCGTCTTTTCCCCTCCTCTTTCCCCCTCTTTACTCCTCCTCTTCCCTCCTCCTCTCCCCTCTTTTCTCCTCCTCTTTTCCCCTCCTCTTTCCTCCTCTTTTCCCCTCCTCTCTCCTCCTCTTTTCTCCTCCTCTTTTCTCCTCCTCTTTCCCCTCTTTGCCTCTTCTTGCCTCCTCTTTTCTCCTCCTCTTTTCTCCTCCTCTTTCCCCTCTTTTCACCTCCTCTTCTCCCCTCTTTTCCTCCTCTTTTCCCCTCTTTTCTCCTCCTCTTTCCTCTTTTCTCCTCCTCTTTTCCCCTCCTATTTTCCCCTCCTCTTTTCCCCTCCTCTTTTCTCCTCCTCTTTGCCTCCTCTTTTCCCCTCATTGCCTCCTCTTTCCTCCTCTTTTCCCCTCCTATTTTCCCCTCCTCTTTTTTCCTCCTCTTTTCTCCTCCTCTTTTCCCCTCTTTGCCTCCTCCTTCCTCCTCTTTTCACCTCCTCTTTTCCCCTCTTTTCCCCTCCTCTTTCCTTCTCTTTTCACCTCCTGTTTTTCCCTCCTCATTCCCCTCTTTTCTCCTCCTCTTCCTCCACTTTCCTCCTCTTTTCTCCGCATGTTTTCCCCTACTCTTTCCTCCACTTTTCCCCTCCTCTCTCTTCCGCTTTCCTCCTCATTCCTCCTCTTTTCTCCTCCTCTTTCCTCCTCCTCTTTCCTCCTCTTTTCCCCTCCTTTTTCTCCTCTTCTTTGCCTCCTCTACCCTCCTCTTTTCACCTCCTCTTTTCCCCTCTTTCTCCTCCTCTTTACTCCTCCTCTTTTCTCCTCCTCTTTCCCCCTTCTCTTTCCCCTCTTTTCTCCTCTTTCCTCCTCTTTTCTTCTCCTCTTTTCCCCTCCTCTTTTCTCATCTTCTTTGCCTCCTCTACCCTCCTCTTTTCACCTCCTCTTTTCCCCTCTTTTCTCCTCCACTTTTCTCCTCCTCTTTCCCCCTCCTCTTTCCCCCTCCTCTTTTCCCCTCCTCTTTTCACCTCCTCTTTTCACCTCCTCTTTTCCCCTCTTTTCTCCTCTTCTTTCCTCCTCTTTTCTCCACCTCTTTTCCCCTCCTCTTCCCTCCTCTTTTCCACTCCTCTCTCCTCTTCTTTCCTCCTCTTTTCGCCTCCTCTTTCCTCCTCCTCTTTTCTCCTCCTCCTTCCCCTCTTTTCACCTCCTCTTCTCCCCTCTTTCCCTCCTCTTTTCCCCTCTTTTCTCCTCCTCTTTCCTCCTCTTTTCACTCCTCTTTTCCCTCCTCTTTCTCTCCTCTTGCTCCTCTATCCTCCTCTTTTCACCTCCTCTTTCCTCCTCTTTCCGCCTCTTTCCTCCTCTTTCCTCCTCCTCTTTCCTCCTCTTTTCCCTCCTCTTTTCACCTTCTCTTTTCCCCTCTTTTCTCCTCCTCTTTCCTCCTCTTTTCACCTCCTCTTTCCCCTCTTTTCTCCTCCTCTTTTTCCGCCTCTTTCCCCCTCCTCTTTTCTCCTCCTCTTTGCCTCCTCTATCCTCCTCTTTTCACCTCCTCTTTTCCTCCTCTTTGCCTCCTCTTTCTCCTCCTCTTTCCTCCTCCTCTTTCCTCCTCTTTCCTCCTCCTCTTTCCTCCTCTTTTCACCTCCTCTTTTCTCCTCCTCTTTCCCCCTCTTTCTCCTCCTCTTTCCTCACCTCTTGCCTCCTCTACCCTCCTCCTCTTCCTCCTCTTTTCACCTCCTCTTTTCTCATCCTATTTCCTCCTCTTTTCCCCTCTTTTCTCCTCCTCTTTTCGCCTCCTCTTTCTTTTTCCTCTTTCCTCCTCTTTTCCTCTCCTCTTTCCCCTCCTCTTTTCCCCTCCTCTTTTCTCCTCCACTTTTCCCTACCTCTTTCCCCCTCTTTTCTCCTCCTCTTTCCTACTCGTCTTTCCTCCTCTTTTCAACTCCTCTTTCCTCCTCTTTACTCCTCTTTCCACCTCCTCTTTTCCCCTCTTTGCCTCCTCTTTCCTCCTCTGTCCTCCTCCTCTTTCCTCCTCTTTCCTCCTCCTCTTTTCTCCTCCTCTTTTCCACTCTTTTCACCTCCTCTTCTCCCCTCTTAGCCTCCTATTTTCCCCTCTTTTCTCCTCCTCTTTCCTCGTCTTTTCCCCTCCTCTTTTTCCCTCCTCTTTTCCCCTCCTCTTTTCGCCTCCTCTTTCCCTCCTCTATCCCTCTCTTTTCACCTCCTCTTTTCCCCTCTTTTCTCCTCCTCTTTTCCCCTCCTCTTTTCCCCTCGTCTTTTCCCCTCTTTTCCTCCTCTTTTCTCCTTTTTTCTCCTCCTCTTTCCCCCTCCTCTTCTCTCCTCTTTTCCTCTCCTCTTTCCTCCTCCTTCCCCTCCTCTTTTCACCTCCTCTTTTCCCCTCTTTCCTCCTTTTTCCTACTCTTTTTTACTCCTCTTTCCTCCTCCTCTTTCCTTCTCTTTTCTCCTCCTCTTTTCTCATCATATTTCCTCCTCTTTTCCCCTCTTTTCTCCTCCTCTTTTCTTCTCCTTTTTCTCCTCCTCTTTCCTCCTCTCTTCCTCTCCTCTTTATCCTCCTCTTTTCTCCTCCTCTTTTCCCCTCTCTTTTCACCTCCTCTTTTCCCCTCCTCTTTCCCCTCTTTCCCTCCTCTTTTCCCCTCTTTTCCTCCTCTTTTCTCCTCTTTTCACCTCCTCTTTTCCCCTCTTTTCTCCTCCTCTTTTCTCCTGCTCTTTTCCCCTCCTCTTTTCACCTCCTCTTTTCCTCTCCTCTTTCCTCCTCTTTCTCCTCTTTTCCCCTCCTCTTTTCTCCTCCTCTTTTCCCCTCCTCTTTCCTCCTCTTTTCTCCTCCTCTTTTCCCCTCCTCTTTTCCCCTCGTCTTTTCCCCTCTTTTCCACCTCTTTTCTCCTCTTTTCTCCTCTTTTCTCCTCCTCTTTCCTCCTCTTTTCCTCTCCTCTTTCCTCCTCCTTCTTCTCCTCTTTTCACCTCCTCTTTTCCCCTCTTTCCTCCTCTTTCCTCCTCTTCTTTACTCCTCTTTCCTCCTCCTCTTTCCTTCTCTTTTCTCCTCCTCTTTTCTCCTCCTCTTTTCCCCTCTTTTCTCCTCCTCTTTCCTCCTCTCTTCCTCTCCTCTTTCCCCTCCTCTTTTCACCTCCTCTTTTCCCCTCTTTGCCTCCTCTTTCCTCCTCTTTCCTTCTCCTCTTTCCTCCTCTTTCCTCCTCCTCTTTCCTCCTCTTTTCACCTCCTCTTTTCTCCTCCTCTTTCCCCCTCTTTTCTCCTCCTCTTTCCTACTCATCTTTCCTCCTCTTTTCAACTCCTCTTTTCCCCTCTTTTCTTCTCCTTTTTCCTCTCCTCTTTCCTCCTCTTTCCCCTCCTCTTTCCCCTCCTCTTTTCACCTCCTCTTTTCCCCTCTTAGCCTCCTCTTTCCTCCTCCTCTGTCCTCCTCCTCTTTCCTCCTCTTTCCTCCTCCTCTTTTCCCCTCTTTTCACCTCCTCTTCTGCCCTCTTAGCCTCCTCTTTTCCCCTCTTTTCCCCTCCTTTTTCCTCCTCTTTTCTCCTCCTCTTTTCCCCTCCTCTTTTCCCCTCCTCTTTTCCTCTCCTCTTTCCTCCTCTTCCCTCCTCTTTTCACCTCCTCTTTTCGCCTCTTTTCTCCTCCTCTTTTCACCTCCTCTTTTCCCCTTTTTTCTCCTCCTCTTTCCTCCTCTTTTCCCCACCTCTTTCCTCCTCTTTTCTCATCCTCTGTCCTCCTCTTTTCTCCTCCTCTTTTCCCCTCCTCTTTTCTCCTCCTCTTTTCCCCTCCTCTTTCCTCCTCTTTTCTCTTCCTCTACCCTCCTCTTTCCCCTCCTCTTTTCTCCTCCTCTTTTCTCCTCCTCTTTCCTCCTCTTTTCTCCTCCTCTTTCCTCCTCCTCTTTCCTCCTCTTTTCACCTCCTCTTTTGCCCTCCTCTTTTCTCCTCTTTTCCCCATCCTCTTTCTTCTCTTTTCCCCTCGTCTTTCCCCAGCCCTGAAAAGAAAGACGTTAATATTGCCGACCAGCATTGTGGGAAGTTAGTTTGTTAGAAAGTATAGAAGAAGACGCAGTGTGAAACATTGTAAATCTTAGAACGTTTTAATGTGGGATCTTTAATGTATACGCTGATTGTTGTCACGAGCATTCATGCTATAAAACTAGACTTAATTATTTATTTATTTTCTTTACTTATTTTGTCCTGTTTATTTTATTGATATTCATTTAATTCGATGATGTACCTAAAAAACAAGATATTTGCTCCGGGGTAAAACCTGCTGATTTCCTCTGCATCTCCATCTCCTGAGGTTGTATTTGATAGGTTAACGAAGAACTAAGTTTGTGTGTGTGTGTGTGTGTGTGTGTGTGTGTGTGTGTGTGTGTGTGTGTGTGTGTGTGTGTGTGTGTGTGTGTGTGTGTGTGTGTGTGTGTGTGTGTGTGTGTGTGTGTACTACTTCCTCAGTGCAGCAGCTGTAAGACAGTGACAGGGACAATAATTGGCCATCAAAATAATTCAGAGCCTTCAGTTCATTGTAGCCACCAGGCATCTGTATTAGAGGAAGCTTGACAACTTAAACACAGAGGTTGTTTGTGTTAAAATGTACAGGATGTGAGCTTAAATGTTCAGGGAATGTAGTCCTGCTGTGACATGTGACTATGTGCAATTATACTGTATCATATATATTACCATACCTTTGTGACCCACAAATTTGATGTACTGTAAAATCAAGTTAAAATGATGTACCCTTTTTGATATAAACAATAAGTAGAATCCTTTAATTAACCAAAATGATTGGCTTTCCGGCTTTATGTAGAAGGTATAGGCGATGAGGAGGGGTTTTCCTGGAATTGGTACTCAATATGATTTACCGCTCAAAGCCAATATCTGTCATTTCCTGAGGGGGTGGATGGGGGCTAGACATCTTCCCATTGCTGTCCTTTCTCCTTGAGCCCATTGAAAGTGACCTTTTGTCACCGGGCACTGGGTAATCACATTTATGTTTGTACAAGCAGGTAATACGGCCCTCAACGGACACGCTTCAACCCTGTGTTGTTCGTTCTAACCTCGGCACTGTTGTCTGAAAACAACCTAGAAGTGTCTCTGAGGATCTTAGCTTTTTTTGGGGGGGTGGGAGGGGGAGAGAGAGACATTCTCAGAATCTCTCAGTCAACATGGAGCGCTGTGTGTTTACAACGTGATATTACAGTACTTCTGTGTATAGTTTCACACAGGCTTATGGGGAATTCCATTGTGGTCCTCTGAAGATTCCCAGGATCGCACGTACATAAAGACGAAGTCGCTTTGGCAAAAGCATCGGTTAAATGGCATATTATATTATATTATATTATGTGTTCCACAATAGGACTTTGTGTTTTCTGAAGGACTTTGTGTTTTCTGTGTAAAAAAGGAGGAAGGAGGAAACTCTGTGTTTTCTGTGTAAAAATGGAGAAAGGAGGAAGGACTGTGTTTTCTGTGTAATAAAGGAGGAAGGAGGAAGGACTGTGTTTTCTGTGTAAAAAAGGAGGAAGGAGGAAGGACTGTGTTTTCTGTGTAAAAAAGGAGGAAGGAGGAAGGACTGTGTTTTCAGTGTAAAAAAAGGAGGAAGGAGGAAGGACTGTGTTTTCTGTGTAAAAAAAGGAGGAAGGAGGAAGGACTGTTTTCTGTGTAAAAAAGGAGGAAGGAGGAAGGACTGTGTTTTCAGTGTAAAAAAGGAGGAAGGAGGAAGGACTGTGTTTTCTGTGTAATAAAGGAGGAAGGAGGAAGGACTGTGTTTTCTGTGTAAAAAAGGAGGAAGGAGGAAGGACTGTGTTTTCTGTGTAATAAAGGAGGAAGGAGGAAGGACTGTGTTTTCTGTGTAAAAATGGAGGAAGGAGGAAGAACTGCGTTTTCTGTGTAAAAAAGGAGGAAGGAGGAAGGACTGTGTTTTCTGTGTAATAAAGGAGGAAGGAGGAAGGACTGTGTTTTCTGTGTAAAAAAGGAGGAAGGAGGAAGGACTGTGTTTTCTGTGTAAAAAAGGATGAAGGAGGAAGGACTGTGTTTTCAGTGTAAAAAAGGAGGAAGGAGGAAGGACTGTGTTTTCTGTGTAAAAAAAGGAGGAAGGAGGAAGGACTGTTTTCTGTGTAAAAAAGGAGGAAGGAGGAAGGACTGTGTTTTCAGTGTAAAAAAGGAGGAAGGAGGAAGGACTGTGTTTTCTGTGTAAAAAAGGAGGAAGGAGGAAGGACTGTGTTTTCTGTGTAATAAAGGAGGAAGGAGGAAGGACTGTGTTTTCTGTGTAAAAATGGAGGAAGGAGGAAGAACTGCGTTTTCTGTGTAAAAAAGGAGGAAGGAGGAAGGACTGTGTTTTCTGTGTAAAAAAGGAGGAAGGAGGAAGGACTGTGTTTTCTGTGTAAAAAAAGGAGGAAGGAGGAAGGACTGTGCTTTCTGTGTAATAAAGGAGGAAGGAGGAAGGACTGTGTTTTCTGTGTAAAAAAAGGAGGAAGGAGGAAGGACTGTGCTTTCTGTACGTTTTCTGTCTGCAAGGAGGGGTTTTTGTTTCCCAGTTCTGTAATAAGAAAATAATATTATTTATTTTTCATTCTTTCACAGGTCCCCCTGTAAACGTAACGTGCAACATTTTTATTAACAGTTTTGGGTCCATCGCTGAAACAACAATGGTAAGTCCAAATACGTTTACCTTTTCAATGTAAATACCCTTCAACAGAAGAACATTGATTTCTGTTGATTTTGATATTTGGAAGTTAATGTGAGGATACACTGAATCATTTTTATTTTCAACAGTATTTTGACTTGTATAACTATGCCTCTAAGATTGTGATTGAATTTAAATAACGATAGCCTTAATATGCAGTGTGCCCAACATCTTCTTCTGGAATTACAAGCAGTGCCTCCTCGCCTGAATATTTAGAATAATATTTATCTGACTCATTGAACTTAATCTCTATTCAAAACTCAGTTCAGAGGGGCTTCATATCTACTGTTCAGATATATTCATGTCTTCAAGGGGTCATCATTCATACTCATTTTGTGAAGAATACATATCTATTAGGTATTATAAAATAATCAGTTGTTTGTCGATTATTTATCAAGATAGTAGATCAAGAGGTCTAGGATATCTAGAAAAAGACACTGAGGTGAAATATATGTTGTTTGAAGGACAGTAGATCAACATGTAGACAGAAGGACAGTAGACCAACATGGAGACAGAAGGACAGTAGACCAACATGGAGACAGAAGGACAGTAGACCAACATGGAGACAGAAGGACAGTAGACCAACATGGAGACAGAAGTACAGTAGACCAACATGGAGACAGAAGGACAGTAGACCATCATGGAGACAGAAGGACAGTAGACCAACATGGAGACAGAAGGACAGTAGACCAACATGGAGACAGAAGGACAGTAGACCATCATGGAGACAGAAGGACATGGAGACAGAAGGACAGTAGACCAACATGGAGACAGAAGGACAGTAGACCAACATGGAGACAGAAGGACATGGAGACAGAAGGACAGTAGACCAACATGGAGACAGAAGGACAGTAGACCATCATGGAGACAGAAGGACAGTAGACCAACATGGAGACAGAAGGACAGTAGACCAACATGGAGACAGAAGGACATGGAGACAGAAGGACAGTAGACCAACATGGAGACAGAAGGACAGTAGACCAACATGGAGACAGAAGGACAGTAGACCAACATGGAGACAGAAGGACAGTAGACCATCATGGAGACAGAAGGACAGTAGACCAACATGGAGACAGAAGGACAGTAGACCAACATGGAGACAGAAGGACATGGAGACAGAAGGACAGTAGACCAACATGGAGACAGAAGGACAGTAGACCAACATGGAGACAGAAGGACAGTAGACCATCATGGAGACAGAAGGACAGTAGACCAACATGGAGACAGAAGGACAGTAGACCAACATGGAGACAGAAGGACAGTAGACCATCATGGAGACAGAAGGACATGGAGACAGAAGGACAGTAGACCAACATGGAGACAGAAGGACAGTAGACCAACATGTAGACAGAAGGACAGTAGACCAACATGGAGACAGACGGACATGGAGACAGAAGGACAGTAGACCAACATGGAGACAGAAGGACAGTAGACCATCATGGAGACAGAAGGACCATAGACCAACATGGAGACAGAAGGACAGTAGACCAACATGGAGACAGAAGGACAGTAGACTAACATGGGGACAGAAGGACAGTAGACCAACATGGAGACAGAAGGACAGTAGACCAACATGGAGACAGAAGGACAGTAGACCAACATGGAGACAGAAGGACATGGAGACAGAAGGACAGTAGACCAACATGGAGACAGAAGGACAGTAGACCAACATGTAGACAGAAGTACAGTAGACCAACATGTAGACAGAAGGACAGTAGACCAACATGGAGACAGAAGGACAGTAGACCAACATGTAGACAGAAGTACAGTAGACCAACATGTAGACAGAAGTACAGTAGACCAACATGGAGACAGAAGGACATGGAGACAGAAGGACAGTAGACCAACATGGAGACAGAAGGACAGTAGACCAACATGGAGACAGAAGTACAGTAGACCAACATGTAGACAGAAGGACAGTAGACCAACATGGAGACAGAAGGACAGTAGACCAACATGGAGACAGAAGGACAGTAGACCAACATGGAGACAGAAGGACATGGAGACAGAAGGACAGTAGACCAACATGTAGACAGAAGTACAGTAGACCAACATGGAGACAGAAGGACATGGAGACAGAAGGACAGTAGACCATCATGGAGACAGAAGGACAGTAGACCATCATGGAGACAGAAGGACCATAGACCAACATGGAGACAGAAAGACAGTAGACCAACATGGAGACAGAAGGACAGTAGACCAACATGGAGACAGAAGGACAGTAGACCAACATGGAGACAGAAGGACAGTAGACCAACATGGAGACAGAAGGACAGTAGACCATCATGGAGACAGAAGTACAGTAGACCAACATGGAGACAGAAGGACAGTAGACCAACATGGAGACAGAAGGACCATAGACCAACATGGAGACAGAAGGACATGGAGACAGAAGGACAGTAGACCAACATGGAGACAGAAGGACATGGAGACAGAAGGACAGTAGACCAACATGGAGACAGAAGGACAGTAGACCAACATGGAGACAGAAGGACATGGAGACAGAAGGACAGTAGACCAACATGGAGACAGAAGGAACAGTAGACCAACATGGAGACAGAAGGACATGGAGACAGTCGGACAGTAGACCAACATGGAGACAAAAGGACAGTAGACCAACATGTAGACAGAAGTACAGTAGACCATCATGGAAACAGAAGGACCATAGACCAACATGAAGACAGAAGGACATGGAGACAGAAGGACAGTAGACCAACATGGAGACAGAAGGACATGGAGACAGAAGGACAGTAGACCAACATGGAGACAGAAGGACAGTAGACCAACATGGAGACAGAAGGACATGGAGACAGAAGGACAGTAGACCAACATGGAGACAGAAGGACATGGAGACAGAAGGACAGTAGACCAACATGGAGACAGAAGGACAGTAGACCAACATGGAGACAGAAGGACAGTAGACCAACATGGAGACAGAAGGACAGTAGACCAACATGGAGACAGAAGGACATGGAGACAGAAGGACATGGAGACAGAAGGACCATAGACCAACATGGAGACAGAAGGACAGTAGACCAACATGGAGACAGAAGGACAGTAGACCAACATGGAGACAAAAGGACAGTAGACCAACATGTAGACAGAAGTACAGTAGACCATCATGGAGACAGAAGGACCATAGACCAACATGAAGACAGAAGGACATGGAGACAGAAGGACAGTAGACCAACATGGAGACAGAAGGACAGTAGACCAACATGGAGACAGAAAGACATGGAGACAGAAGGACAGTAGACCAACATGGAGACAGAAGGACAGTAGACCAACATGTAGACAGAAGTACAGTAGACCAACATGGAGACAGAAGGACAGTAGACCAACATGGAGACAGAAGGACAGTAGACCAACATGGAGACAGAAGGACAGTAGACCAACATGGAGACAGAAGGACAGTAGACCAAAATGGAGACAGAAGGACAGTAGACCAACATGGAGACAGAAGGACATGGAGACAGAAGGACAGTAGACCAACATGGAGACAGAAGGACAGTAGACCAACATGGAGACAGAAGGACATGGAGACAGAAGGACAGTAGACCAACATGGAGACAGAAGGACAGTAGACCAACATGTAGACAGAAGTACAGTAGACCATCATGGAGACAGAAGGACAGTAGACCAACATGGAGACAGAAGGACAGTAGACCAACATGGAGACAGAAGGACAGTAGACCAACATGGAGACAGAAGGACATGGAGACAGAAGGACAGTAGACCAACATGGAGACAGAAGTACAGTAGACCAACATGTAGACAGAAGGACAGTAGACCAACATGGAGACAGAAGGACAGTAGACCAACATGTAGACAGAAGTACAGTAGACCAACATGGAGACAGAAGGACAGTAGACCAACATGGAGACAGAAGGACAGTAGACCAACATGGAGACAGAAGGACATGGAGACAGAAGGACAGTAGACCAACATGGAGACAGAAGGACAGTAGACCAAAATGGAGACAGAAGGACATGGAGACAGAAGGACAGTAGACCAACATGGAGACAGAAGGACAGTAGACCAACATGGAGACAGAAGGACATGGAGACAGAAGGACAGTAGACCAACATGGAGACAGAAGGACATGGAGACAGAAGGACAGTAGACCAACATGGAGACAGAAGGACAGTAGACCAACATGGAGACAGACGGACATGGAGACAGAAGGACAGTAGACCAACATGGAGACAGATAGTAGAGTTGTGATATAGGGTGCTAGCTCAAGGCGGAGCAGTGAAAAATATGTTGTTTGAAGGACGGACAACAACATAGAAACAGACCAACAACAGGTAGCAGATCATAGAAACAGACCCAAGCCACTGGGCACAGACGTCAATTCAACGTTGATTCAACCAGTGTGTACCCAGTGGGATAGCAGGTAGCAGATCATAGAAACAGACCCAAGCCACTGGGCACAGACGTCAGTTCAACGTTGATTCAACCAGTGTGTACCCAGTGGGATAGCAGGTAGCAGATCAATGTGTCCTCTGATGGAAATCCCTGTCTGTACACAAGTCAAATACAGTCAAGGACTGACTGGCAGTTATAGAAACGATAGGTTGACTTTCTGTTTATCTGGAGACACTCAGTTACATAGTATGGAATTCAAACAAACCCTGATCACAGATCCTTCCTACCTCATTGTCATCATTTCATTTCTCCCACCATAATGACAACATATTTAAGGGTCTCAGAGAGCTCAGAGCAGGTGGACAAATAAAGCAAGGCTGGGATGGGATGGGTTTGGAGGGGCTGGAATGGGATGGGTTGGGATGGGCTAGGATGGGATAGGCTGGAATGGGATGGGTTAGGATGGGCTAGGATGGGATAGGCTGGGATGGGATGGGTTTGGAGGGGCTTGGATGGGATGGGCTGGGATGGGATGGGTTTGGATGGGCTGGGATGGGATGGGTTTGGTGGGGCTGGGATGGGTTTGATGGGGCTGGGATGGGATGGGTTTGGAGGGGCTGGGATGGGATGGGATGGGATGGGATGGGATGGAATGTGATGGGCTGGGATGGGATGGGCTGGGATGGGATGTGATGGGATGGGCTAGGATGGGATGGGTTTGGATAGGCTGGGATGGGATGGGTTTGGAGGGGCTGGGATGGGATGGGTTTGGAGGGGCTGGGATGGGATGGGATGGGCTAGGGTGGGATGGGCTGGGATGGGATGGGATGGAATGTGATGGGATGGGCTAGGATGGGCTGGGATGGGATGTGATGGGCTGGGATGGGCTAGGATGGGCTGGAATGGAATGTGATGGGATGGGATGGGCTAGGATGGGCTGGGATGGAATGTGATGGGATTGGATGGGCAAGGATGGGCTGGGATGGGATGTGATGGGATGGGATGGAATGTGATGGGCTGGGATGGGGTGGGATGAGATGGGCTAGGATGGGCTGGGATGGGATGAGCTGGGTTGAGCTGGGATGGGCTGGGTTGAGCCGGGATGGGCTGGGATGAACTGGGTTGGGGTGGGATGGGATGAGCTGGGATGAGCTGGGATGGCCCAGGCCTTAGTCTCTAGTCTCCATGCCAAGTCTCCTTGGGGGAGACGTATCAGTAGAGTTAGTAGAGCAAGCAACTAAAACTGCTGCAGACTGCACAACCTCCTCACGCAGAACAAATGTTCCACTCTTTTTCTCCCTCTACACTCCTCAACCAGTGGAATTGATCCGGGCGCCTTTCCTCCAAGTCCTAGTCTCTCTCTCTCTCTCTCTCTCTCTCTCTCTCTCTCTCTCTCTCTCTCTCTATGTCTGTCTCTCTCCCTCTCTCTGTCCCTATCTCTCTCTCTCTCTCTCTCTGTCTGTCTGTCTGTCTGTCTGTCTGTCTGTCTGTCTGTCTGTCTGTCTGTCTGTCTGTCTGTCTGTCTGTCTGTCTCTTTCTCTCTCTCTCTCTCTCTCTCTCTCTCTCTCGCTGTCTCTCTCTCTTTCTGTCTGTCTCTTTCTCTCTCTCTCTCTGTCTCTCTCTCTCTCGCTGTCTCTCTGTCTCTCTCTCTCTCTCTATGTCTGTCTCCTTCTTTTTGTCTCTCTCTGTCTGAATGCTATTTGAGAAAGAAATGGAATAAGGGATGTGGGGAGGTGAAACTAAAGAGAATGCTATCAATAAATCTTTAGTGCTCAAAGGGCTGCTGAGAACAATGTTTCATGTAATGATCCGACTGAGTCTGGGTCGCAAATGGCACCATTTTCCCTGCATAGTGGGCTCTGGTCAAAAGTAGTGCACTATGTAGGGAATAGGGTGGACTCTGGTCAAACATAGTGCACTATGTAGGGTATAGGGTGGACTCTGGTCAAAAGTAGTGTACTATGTAGGGTATAGGGTGGACTCTGGTCAAAAGTAGCGTACTATGGACTCTGGTCAAAAGTAGTGTACTGTGTAGGGTATAGGGTACCATTTGGGATGCATCCTGGCTCCTGGTCCACAATAGGAACCTGAGGTCCTCTGTGGCCCACCACCGTCTAATTGTTTACCCAGCTTTAAAGTTACAACACCCAGGGGAAAAGCCAGAGGCTATTTAATTAGCTCTGCTAGCTTGAGTCCCAAATGACAGCCTATTCTTTGACCAAGGCTCAGGGGCTTTGGACAAAAGTAGTGCACTCTGTAGGGAATAGGATGCGATTTGAGACTCATTCCTAGCCTGCTGCTCTTTCATTCTCTTTCTTCCCGAGGCTAGAGAGTGAACGCATAAATCCCAAAGTCCTGATGTTTGTTTGTTACAGGCAGTTGTTAGAGTTGGTTGGGTGTTGCATCATGCAGACCTAAGTCACATTAGACTACATAGCAAAAAAAATAAAAAATAAACGTTTCAAATATGTCACAGTCAGGACTCGCAGAAGGAGTGTATTTGGCTTTCGGCAAAAATTGCATTATGGATTGGGTACTATGCTGTTGCGGTAAATCTGTTAGCTAAGAGAAATCACACCCAACATGTCTGAGAGAGTGAGTGTAAGGGGTGCGTAACTGGTGGCAGGGAAGTTAGACGCAGGAGAGCAGAACTTGGTAATAGCCGGAGCAGTTTAATAGTAAAACCAACGGCATAAGAAATACAAAATGTGGGCACAATAACCCGACGCGCACCAGTCAAACAAATGTGCACAAGCACTTACAACAAACAATACCACACAAAGACATGGGAGGAACAGAGGGTTAAATACACAACACGTAATGAGGGAATGAAAACCAGGTGTGTGGGAAAACAAGACAAAACAAATGGAAAAATGAAAAATGGATCGGCGATGGCTAGAAGACCGGCGACGTCGACCGCCGAACACCGCCCGAACAAGGAGAAGCACCGACTTCGGCAGAAGTCGTGACAGTACCTCCCACCCCCCGATGCGCGGCTCCAGCAGCGCACCGACACCGGCCCGGAGGGCGAGGCGCAGGGCGATCCGGACGGAGATGGTGGAACTCCCGCAGCATTGAAGGGTCCAACACAACCTCCACCGGAACCCAGCATCTCTCCTCCGGACCATACCCCTCGCAGTCCACGAGGTACTAAAGGCCCCTCGCCCGACGCCTCGAATCCAGTATGGACTGAACGGAGTACGCCGGGGCCCCCTCGATGTCCAGAGGGGGCGGAGGAACCTCCCGCACCTCAGACTCCTGGAGCGGGCCAGCCATCAGCGGCCTGATGAGAGACACATGGAACGAGGGGTTAATACGGTAATCAGGGGGAAGCTGTAACCTGTAACTCACCTTGTTCAATCTCCTCAGGACTTTAAATGGCCCCACAAACCGCGGACCCAGCTTCCGGCAGGGCAGGCGGAGGGGCAGGTTTCGGGTCGAGAGCCAGACCCGGTCCCCCGGTGTGAACACCGGGTCCTCACTGCGGTGACGGTCTGTGCCAACTTTCTGCCGCAGCACGGCACGCTGAAGGTGAACATGGGCAGCGTCCCATGTTTCCTCCGCGCGCCGGAACCAGTCATCCACCGCAGGAGCCTCGGTCTGACTCTGATACCAAGGAGCCAGAACCGGCTGTTACCCCAGTACACACTGGAAGGGGGAGAGGTTAATGGGGGAGTGGCGGAATGAGTTCTAGGCCATCTCGGCCCAGGGCACGAACGCCGCCCACTCCCCTGGCCGGTCCCGGCAATAAGACCGCAGGAACCTGCCCACATCCTGGTTTACTCTCTCCACCTGCCCATTACTCTCGGGGTGAAACCCCTGATCGAGACCCCCAGACATTCCATGAATGCCTTCCATACCCTCGACGTGAACTGGGGACCTCGATCAGACACTATATCCTCAGGCACCCCGCAGTGCCGGAAGACGTGCGTAAACAAGGCCTCCGCAGTCTGTAGGGCCGTAGGGAGACCTGGCAGAGGGAGGAGACGGCAGGACTTAGAGAATCAATCCACAACGACCAGGATCGCGGTGTTACCCTGTGAGGGGGGAAGATCTGTAAGGAAATCCACCGACAGGTGCGACCACGGCCATTGTGGAACGGGTAAGGGGTGGAGCTTCCCTCTGGACAGGTGCCTAGGAGCCTTACACTGGGTGCATACCGAGCAGGAGGAAATATAAACCCTCACGTCCTTAGCCAAGGTAGGTCACCAGTACCTCCCGCTCAAACAGCACACTGTCCGACCAATCCCAGGATGACTAGAGGAGGGTGACGTGTGGGCCCAATAGATCAACCGGTCACGGACAGCAGACGGGACGTACAGACACCCAGCGGAACACTGGATGGCAGCGGGCTCTGCACGTAACGCCTGCTCAATGTCCGCGTCCAGCTCCCACACCACCGGCGCTACCAGGCAGGAGGCCGGAAGTATGGGAGTATGATCCATGGGCCGCTCCTCTGTGTCATACATCCGGGACAGTGCATCTGCCTTCACATTCTGGGAGCCTGGTCTGTAGGACAGGGTGAAAACAAAACAGGTGAAAAACATGGCCCACCTTGCCTGACGAGGGTTCAGTCTCCTCATTGCCCGGATGTACTCCAGATTGCAGTGGTCAGTCCAGATGAGAAAAGGGTGTTTAGCCCCCTCAAACCAATGTCTCCACGCATTCAAGGCCTTGACGACAGCTCCCGGTCCCCCACGTCATAGTTTCGCTCCGCCAGGCTGAGCTTCTTCCAAAGGAAGGCACAGGGGCGGAGCTTCGGTGGCGTACCCAAGCGCTGAGAGAGCACAGCTCCTATCCCAGCCTCGGACGCGTCCACCTCCACTATGAACGCCAAAGTGGGATCCGGATGGGCCAGCACGGGAGCCGAGGTAAACAGAGCCCTCAGGTGACCAAAAGCCCTGTCCGCCTCAGCCGACCCTTCAGCAGTGAGGTAATGGGAGCCGCTACCTGACCAAAACCCTGGATAAACCTCTGGTAGTAGTTGGTAAACCCTAAGAACCGCTGCACCTCCTTTACCGTGATGGGAGTCGGCCAATTACGCACGGCTGAAATGCGGTCACTCTCCATCTCCACCCCTGAGGTGGAAATGCGGTACCCTAGGAAGGAGATGGACTGCTGGAAGAACAGGCATTTCTCAGCCTTGATGTACAGGTCATGCTCCAACAGGCGACAAGCACCCTGTGCACCAGGGACACATGCTCGGCGCGTGTAGCGGAGTATATCAGAAAGTCATCAATATACACCACTACACCCTGCCTGTGCAGGTCCCTGAAAATCTCGTCTACAAACGCTTGGAAGACTAATGGCGCATTCATCAACCCGTACGGCATGACGAGATACTCATAGTGCCCTGAGGTGGTACTGAAAGCCGTCTTCCACTCGTCTCCCTCCCGGATATGCACCAGGTTGTAAGCGCTCCTGAGATCTAGTTTGGTGAAGAAGCGCGCCCCGTGCATTGACTCAATCGCTGTGGCTATGAGTGGTAGCGGGTAACTATACCTTTCAGTGATCTGGTTCAGACCTCAATAGTCAATACACGGGTGCAGACCTCCCTCCTTCTTCTTCACAAAAAAGAAAATCGAGGAGGCGGGTGAAGTGGAGGACCGAATGTACCCCTGACGCAGGGATTCTGAGACATATGTTTCCATAACCGCCATCTCCGCCTGTGAGAGGGGATACACGTGACTCCTGGGAAGTGCAGCGTCTACCAGGAGATTTATCGCACAATCGCCCCGTCGATGGGGTGGTAATTGAGTCGCCTTCTTTTTGGTCACACTATGTTAAAACTTCTTCGGGACTTCCACGGGACGGTGAGCTAATGCAATTAGTATGAGGTTGTAAGTAACAAGAAAATTACCAAGGATATAGACATATCTGATATTTGCAGGAAGCTTAAATTCTTGTTACTCTAACTGCACTGTCCAATTTACAGTAGCTATCACAGTGAAAGAATACCATGCTATTGTTTGAGGAGAGTGCACAATTTTGAACATGAAAGTTATTAATAAACAAATTAGGCACATTTGGGCAGTCTTGATACAAACTTTTTAACAGAAATACAATAGTTCATTGGATCAGTCATAAACTTTGCACATACACTGATGCCATCTAGTGGCCAAAATCTAAATTGCACCTGGGCTGGAATAATACATTATGGCCTTTCTCTTGCATTTCAAAGATAATGATACAAAGAAAATACAAAAGAACAGTTGGTTTTTCTTTGTATTATCTTTTACCAGATCTAATGTGTTATATTCTACTACATTCCTTTCACATTTCCATAAACTCCAAAGTGTTTCCATTCAAATGGTATCAAGAATATGCATATCCTTGCTCCAGGTCCTGAGCTACAGGCAGTTAGATTTGGGTATGTCATTTTAGGCAAAAATTGAAAAAAAGGGGCTAATCCTTATCACACACATTAAATATGTTTCCATTTGGTGGCAGCAGTGGGATTTGACATTGATGACAATTTGTTTTCTATCTTACTTGATATAACTTATAATGTGTAGTAGTAAGGAGTTGATAGTAACAAACAGTCAAATCAGTCATCACATAAGGTAGCTTTGACAGTCATAGAAATTGAATTACTCAATGTGGCCGCCCATCCACCCATCACTGAACATTGACTTGAACAGGTGCTTTCCCTTTCGGGTAATTATATTTCTATGTTGGCAGCAAACCAATTTGTCTGTCCACATTGGAGAACCCTTTAAAGAACCCTTCTTGGTTTAGGTATAACCCTTTTGTTTCACAGTAGAAGCATTTTGGGTTCCATGTAGAACCCTTTCCACAGAGGGTTCTACATGGAACCCAAAACAGTTTTACCTGGAACAAAAAAGGGTTTTTCTATGGGGACAGCTGAAGAACCCTTTTGGAACCCTTGTTGGTTCAGTCACTTCTAGTGAAAAACAGAAGGTGTGTTGCAATAATGTGAGAAATTACCTAACTGCCCTGGGAGATAATTTTATGGCAGCCTCCACTCTTATATTGTATCCTTTGTTGGGGGAATATTTTCATATTCCGCTTGTGTGTTTAGAATCTAGATTACTGCTATTTTAAATAATGAAAAGGTCTATGAAGACCTCATTCTGTAATCACAGACAGACTAGACCTCACTCTGTAATCATAGTCAGACCAGACCTCATTCTGTAACCATAGTCAGACTAGACCTCATTCTGTAATCATAGTCAGACTAGACCTCATTCTGTAATCATAGTCAGACCAGACCTCATTCTGTAACCATAGTCAGACTAGACCTCATTCTGTAATCATAGTCAGACCAGACCTCATTCTGTAACCATAGTCAAACTATACCTCATTCTGTAATCATAGTCAGACTAGACCTCATTTTGTGATCATAGTCAGACTAGACCACATTCTGTAACCATAGTCAGACTAGACCTCGTTCTGTAATCACAGTCAGACTAGACCTCATGTTGTGATCACAGTCAGACTAAACCTCATTCTGTAATCATAGTCAAACTAGACCTCATTCTGTAATCATAGTAAGACTTAACCTCATTCTATAATCACAGTCAGACTAGACCTCATTCTGTAATCACAGTCAGACTAGACCTCATTCTGTAATCACAGTCAGACTAGACCTCATTCTGAAATCTCAGTCAGACTAGACCTCATTCTGTAATCACAGTCAGACCAGACCTCATTCTGTAATCACAGTCAGACTAGACCTCATTCTGTAATCACAGTTAGACCAGACCTCATTCTGTAATCACAGTCAGACTAGACCTCATTCTGTAATCACAGTCAGACCAGACCTCATTCTGTAATCACAGTCAGACTAGACCTCATTCTGTAATCACAGTCAGACTAGACCTCATTCTGTAATCATAGTCAGTTTTCCGTAAAAACTCATTTTTATTTTCCAACAAAATTCCCATAATAACAAAACAGGTGTATCTGTGTGTTGTGAGATAATTTCTAGAAAACATTATTCTAATGTTGTGGCTGATTGCCATTGGAAAGGTCACCTGCTGTCATGCCTGCTACGTTACAGCCTAGTCGTTATGGTATTATATAACTGCACGCCAGTTCTCTAGAATAATTGACAATTACGGTGGACTGTCGTGGCTAAAGGCCACAGTCCTATTGAAGGGCTATATGTGTTTTCTAAAGGACACGATGAACCACCAGGACCATTATTTAGCTCCTGTCTTAAGAAACAATCAAACAAACAACCAAACCAGCCAATCAATCAATCAATCAAACCGCCCCCTGAGTCCTATCTATACAATGCACTGACATACCTAGATATTTCTCTGACAATCTGATGCACTGATTGACATTTAACTGTTCTCTCCCCAGGACTACAGAGTGAATATCTTCCTGAGGCAGCAATGGAACGACCCCAGGCTGGCATATAGTGAATACCCCGATGACTCTCTCGACCTGGACCCATCTATGTTGGACTCTATCTGGAAACCTGATTTGTTCTTCGCCAACGAAAAAGGCGCCAATTTCCATGAGGTTACGACTGACAACAAACTACTAAGGATTTCAAAAAATGGGAACGTATTGTATAGTATTCGGTATGCTATTATTTTCTTGTTGTATCTTCCTCTTTTCTTGTTAGTTTCTCAGAATGTCTATCCAGTGCTAGACCTATAGCTGACAGATGAATGTCTATACAGTGCTAGACCTATGGCTGACAGATGAATGTCTGGTGCTAGACCTATGGCTAACAGATGAATGTCTGGTGCTAGACCTATGGCTGACAGATGAATGTCTATCCAGTGCTAGACCTATGGCTGACAGATGAATGTCTGGTGCTAGACCTATGGCTGACAGATGAATGTCTGGTGCTAGACCTATGGCTGACAGATTAATGTCTGGTGCTAGGCCTATGGCTGACAGATGAATGTCTGGTGCTAGACCTATGGCTGACAGATGAATGTCTGGTGCTAGACCTATGGCTGACAGATGAATGTCTATCCAGTGCTAGACCTATGGCTGACAGATTAATGTCTGGTGCTAGACCTATGGCTGACAGATGAATGTCTGGTGCTAGACCAACGGCTGACAGATGAATGTCTATCCAGTGCTAGACCTATGGCTGACAGATTCATGTCTGGTGCTAGGCCTATGGCTGACAGATGAATGTCTATCCGGTGCTAGACCTATGGCTGACAGATGAATGTCTGGTGCTAGACCTATAGCTGACAGATGAATGTCTGGTGCTAGGCCTATGGCTGACATATTAATGTCTATCCAGTGCTAGACCTATGGCTGACAGATTCATGTCTGGTGCTAGACCTATGGCTGACAGATTAATGTCTGGTGCTAGGCCTATGGCTGACAGATGAATGTCTATCCGGTGCTAGGCCTATGGCTGACAGATTAATGTCTGGTGCTAGACTTATAGCTGACAGATGAATGTCTGGTGCTAGGCCTATGGCTGACAGATGAATGTCTATCCAGTGCTAGACCTACGGCTGACAGATTAATGTCTGGTGCTAGACCTATGGCTGACAGATGAATGTCTATCCGGTGCTAGACCTATGGCTGACAGATGAATGTCTATCCAGTGCTAGACCTATGGCTGACAGATGAATGTCTGGTGCTAGACCTATGGCTGACAGATGAATGTCTGTCCAGTGCTAGACCTATGGCTGACAGATGAATGTCTGGTGCTAGGCCTATGGCTGACAGATGAATGTCTATCCGGTGCTAGACCTATGGCTGACAGATGAATGTCTGGTGCTAGACCTATGGCTGACAGATGAATGTCTATCCAGTGCTAGACCTATAGCTGACAGATGAATGTCTATCCGGTGCTAGGCCTATGGCTGACAGATGAATGTCTATCCGGTGCTAGGCCTATGGCTGACAGATGAATGTCTGGTGCTAGACCTATAGCTGACAGATGAATGTCAATCTGGTGCTAGACCTATAGCTGACAGATGAATGTCAATCTGGTGCTAGGCCTATGGCTGACAGATGAATGTATATCCGGTGCTAGACCTATGGCTGACAGATGAATGTCTGGTGCTAGACCTATGGCTAACAGATGAATGTCTGGTGCTAGACCTTTAGCTGACAGATGAATGTCTGGTGCTAGACCGATAGCTGACAGATGAATGTCTATCTGGTGCTAGGCCTATGGCTGACAGATGAATGTCTGGTGCTAGACCTATGGCTGACAGATGAATGTCTATCCAGTGCTAGACCTATAGCTGACAGATGAATGTCTGGTGCTAGACCTATAGCTGACAGATGAATGTCTGGTGCTAGGCCGATGGCTGACAGATGAATGTCTATCCAGTGCTAGACCTATAGCTGACAGATGACTGTCTGGTGCTAGACCTATGGCTGACAGATGAATGTCTGGTGCTAGACCTATGGCTGACAGATGAATGTTTGGTGCCAGACCTATGGCTGACAGATGAATGTCTATCCGGTGCTAGGCCTATGGCTGACAGATGAATGTCTATCTGGTGCTAGGCCTATGGCTGACAGATGAATGTCTGGTGCTAGACCTATAGCTGACAGATGAATGTCAATCTGGTGCTAGACCTATAGCTGACAGATGAATGTCAATCTGGTGCTAGGCCTATGGCTGACAGATGAATGTATATCCGGTGCTAGACCTATGGCTGACAGATGAATGTCTGGTGCTAGACCTATGGCTAACAGATGAATGTCTGGTGCTAGACCTATAGCTGACAGATGAATGTCTGGTGCTAGACCGATAGCTGACAGATGAATGTCTATCTGGTGCTAGGCCTATGGCTGACAGATGAATGTCTGGTGCTAGACCTATGGCTGACAGATGAATGTCTATCCAGTGCTAGACCTATAGCTGACAGATGAATGTCTGGTGCTAGACCTATGGCTGACAGATGAATGTATATCCAGTGCTAGACCTATAGCTGACAGATGAATGTCTGGTGCTAGACCTATAGCTGACAGATGAATGTCTGGTGCTAGGCCGATGGCTGACAGATGAATGTCTATCCAGTGCTAGACCTGTAGCTGACAGATGAATGTCTGGTGCTAGACCTATGGCTGACAGATGAATGTCTGGTGCTAGACCTATGGCTGACAGATGAATGTTTGGTGCTAGACCTATGGCTGACAGATGAATGTCTATCCGGTGCTAGACCTATGGCTGACAGATTAATGTCTGGTGCTAGACCTATGGCTGACAGATGAATGTGTATCTAGTGCTAGACCTATGGCTGACAGGTGAATGTCTATCCGGTGCTAGACCTATAGCTGAC
This sequence comes from Salmo salar, assembly GCF_965601325.2. Classification (NCBI taxonomy): domain Eukaryota; kingdom Metazoa; phylum Chordata; class Actinopteri; order Salmoniformes; family Salmonidae; genus Salmo; species Salmo salar. Next base: position 98,734,740 of record NC_138299.1, on the reverse strand, counting down.
AGATTAATGTTTGGTGCTAGACCTATGGCTGACAGATGAATGTGTATCTGGTGCTAGACCTATGGCTGACAGATGAATGTTCGGTGCTAGACCTATAGCTGACAGATTAATGTTTGGTGCTAGACCTATGGCTGACAGATGAATGTCTGGTGCTAGACCTATGGCTGACAGATGAATGTCTGGTGCTAGACCTATGGCTGACAGATGAATGTGTATCTGGTGCTAGACCTATGGCTGACAGATGAATGTCTATCCGGTGCTAGACCTATAGCTGACAGATTAATGTTTGGTGCTAGACCTATGGCTGACAGATGAATGTCTGGTGCTAGACCTATGGCTGACAGATGAATGTCTATCTGCTGCTAGACCTATGGCTGACAGATGAATGTCTATACAGTGCTAGACCTATAGCTGACAGATGAATGTCTGGTGCTAGACCTATAGCTGACAGATGAATGTCTATCCAGTGCTAGACCTATAGCTGACAGATGAATGTCTATACAGTGCTAGACCTATAGCTGACAGATGAATGGCTGGTGCTAGACCTATGGCTGACAGATTAATGTCTGGTGCTAGACCTATGGCTGACAGATGAATGTCTATCCAGTGCTAGACCTATGGCTGACAGATTAATGTTTGGTGCTAGACCTATGGCTGACAGATTAATGTCTATCTGCTGCTAGACCTATAGCTGACAGATTAATGTCTGGTGCTAGACCTATGTCTGACAGATGAATGTCTGGTGCTAGACCTATGGCTGACAGATTAATGTCTGGTGCTAGACCTATGGCTGACAGATGCATGTCTGGTGCTAGACCTATGGCTGACAGATGAATGTCTGGTGCTAGACCTATGGCTGACAGAAGAATGTCTGGTGCTAGACCTATGGCTGACAGATGAATGTTTGGTGCTAGACCTATGGCTGACAGATGAATGTCTATCTGGTGCTAGACCTATGGCTGACAGATTAATGTCTGGTGCTAGACCTATGGCTGACAGATGAATGTGTATCTAGTGCTAGACCTATGGCTGACAGGTGAATGTCTATCCGGTGCTAGACCTATAGCTGACAGATTAATGTTTGGTGCTAGACCTATGGCTGACAGATGAATGTGTATCTGGTGCTAGACCTATGGCTGACAGATGAATGTCTATCCGGTGCTAGACCTATAGCTGACAGATTAATGTTCGGTGCTAGACCTATAGCTGACAGATTAATGTTTGGTGCTAGACCTATGGCTGACAGATGAATGTCTGGTGCTAGACCTATGGCTGACAGATGAATGTCTATCCAGTGCTAGACCTATAGCTGACAGATGAATGGCTGGTGCTAGACCTATGGCTGACAGATTAATGTCTGGTGCTAGACCTATGGCTGACAGATGAATGTCTATCCAGTGCTAGACCTATGGCTGACAGATTAATGTTTGGTGCTAGACCTATGGCTGACAGATGAATGTGTATCTGGTGCTAGACATATAGCTGACAGATTAATGTTTGGTGCTAGACCTATGGCTGACAGATGAATGTCTATCTGCTGCTAGACCTATGGCTGACAGATGAATGTCTGTCTGCTGCTAGACCTATGGCTGACAGATTAATGTTTGGTTCTAGACCTATGGCTGACAGATGAATGTCTATCTGCTGCTAGACCTATGGCTGACAGATTAATGTTTGGTGCTAGACCTATGGCTGACAGATGAATGTCTATCTGCTGCTAGACCTATAGCTGACAGATTAATGTCTGGTGCTAGACCTATGGCTGACAGATGAATGTCTGGTGCTAGACCTATGGCTGACAGATTAATGTCTGGTGCTAGACCTATGGCTGACAGATGCATGTCTGGTGCTAGACCTATGGCTGACAGATGAATGTCTGGTGCTAGACCTATGGCTGACAGAAGAATGTCTGGTGCTAGACCTATGGCTGACAGATGAATGTCTATCCAGTGCTAGACCTATGGCTGACAGATGAATGTCTGGTGCTAGACCTATGGCTGACAGATGAATGTCTATCTGGTGCTAGAACTATGGCTGACAGATTAATGTCTTGTGCTAGACCTATGGCTGACAGATTATATTGCTTACGGTGGAAACAGATATTAACATCCACATAACAACAAAAGTGATCTACTTTAAATGCAAGCATCTTTGCAGTGTATTTGATCTGTAATCAAGCCTAGTATTCAACCCTTGGACAGGCAGAGAGGAATTGGATCCTTATAAACAGCCATGGGAAGGCAGTGAGAAGAGGCCTTCTCATTTCTTACCTTGACACCCATTAGATCGCTTTGATTCTCACCTGACCCCGCGCTAAAGAGAACCTGCCTCAGTGTCTTTGATCTCACCTGACCCCACGCTAAAGAGAACCTGCCTCAGTGTATTTGATCTCACCTGACCCCGCGCTAAAGAGAACCTGCCTCAGTGTCTTTGATCTCACCTGACCCCGCGCTAAAGAGAACCTGCCTCAGTGTCTTTGATCTCACCTGACCCCGCGCTAAAGAGAACCTGCCTCAGTGTCTTTGATCTCACCTGACCCCGCGCTAAAGAGAACCTGCCTCAGTGTCTTTGATCTCACCTGACCCCGCGCTAAAGAGAACCTGCCTCAGTGTATTTGATCTCACCTGACCCCGCGCTAAAGAGAACCTGCCTCAGTGTCTTTGATCTCACCTGACCCCGCGCTAAAGAGAACCTGCCTCAGTGTATTTGATCTCACCTGACCCCGCGCTAAAGAGAACCTGCCTCAGTGTATTTGATCTCACCTGACCCCGCGCTAAAGAGAACCTGCCTCAGTGTATTTGATCTCACCTGACCCCGCGCTAAAGAGAACCTGCCTCAGTGTCTTTGATCTCACATGACCCCGCGCTAAAGAGAACCTGCCTCAGTGTCTTTGATCTCACCTGACCCCGCGCTAAAGAGAACCTGCCTCAGTGTATTTGATCTCACCTGACCCCGCGCTAAAGAGAACCTGCCTCAGTGTATTTGATCTCACCTGACCCCGCGCTAAAGAGAACCTGCCTCAGTGTATTTGATCTCACCTGACCCCACGCTAAAGAGAACCTGCCTCAGTGTATTTGATCTCACCTGACCCCGCGCTAAAGAGAACCTGCCTCAGTGTATTTGATCTCACCTGACCCCACGCTAAAGAGAACCTGCCTCAGTGTCTTTGATCTCACCTGACCCCGCGCTAAAGAGAACCTGCCTCAGTGTATTTGATCTCACCTGACCCCGCGCTAAAGAGAACCTGCCTCAGTGTATTTGATCTCACCTGACCCCGCGCTAAAGAGAACCTGCCTCAGTGTATTTGATCTCACCTGACCCCGCGCTAAAGAGAACCTGCCTCAGTGTATTTGATCTCACCTGACCCCGTGCTAAAGAGAACCTGCCTCAGTGTATTTGATCTCACCTGACCCCGCGCTAAAGAGAACCTGCCTCAGTGTATTTGATCTCACCTGACCCCGCGCTAAAGAGAACCTGCCTCAGTGTATTTGATCTCACCTGACCCCGTGCTAAAGAGAACCTGCCTCAGTGTATTTGATCTCACCTGACCCCGCGCTAAAGAGAACCTGCCTCAGTGTATTTGATCTCACCTGACCCCGCGCTAAAGAGAACCTGCCTCAGTGTCTTTGATTCTCACCTGACCCCGCGCTAAAGAGAACCTGCCTCAGTGTATTTGATCTCACCTGACCCCGCGCTAAAGAGGACCTGCCTCAGTGTATTTGATCTCACCTGACCCCGCGCTGAAGAGAACCTTCCTCAGTGTCTTTTCTGATTGAAACAATAAACCTTATAAATAACATTTGTCGTGTAACGGTGATGATATCACACTGCGGTATAAGTAAACTATGAATGCAATGCAACCAATAGACCTGCTCCTCACCTACCTACATGTATCTCAAGATAAAAGTAACAGCAGCCGTCTAGGTTGAAGCACAAATGGCTGCCGCTTCTATAGATGTTTTTCTATACTTGCGGTATGAACAATAGCATGGAGATGCAGCCAGTCTTTTTGGGGATGAGGTTCACGTGCATGGCAAGCAGGAAGGTGTTTGGCATGAGTGGAAGAATGCCTGAGATGTGTATTGTAACCTTTTAGATTACAAGGCATCATGACAGGAAATATAGCCGCAGTTATAACAATATGTTACCCTGCTTCTCCTCCTGTAATGCTGTGCTAGTGGTTTATAACAATATGTTACCCTGCTTCTCCTCCTGTAATGCTGTGCTAGGGGTTTATAACAATATGTTACCCTGCTTCTCCTCCTGTAATGCAGTGCTAGAGGTTTATAACAATATGTTACCCTGCTACTCTTCCTGTAATGCTGTGCAAGTGGTTTATAACAATATGTTACCCTGCTACTCTTCCTGTAAGGCTGTGCTAGTGGTTTATAACAATATGTTACCCTGCTTCTCCTCCTGTAATGCTGTGCTAGAGGTTTATAACAATATGTTACCCTGCTACTCTTCCTGTAAGGCTGAGCTAGTGGTTTATAACAATATGTTACCCTGCTTCTCCTCCTGTAATGCTGTGCTAGTGGTTTATAACAATATGTTACACTGCTACTCTTCCTGTAATGCTGTGCAAGTGGTTTATAACAATATGTTACCCTGCTTCTCTTCCTGTAATGCTGTGCTAGAGGTTTATAAAAATATGTTACCCTGCTACTCTTCCTGTAATGCTGTGCTAGAGGTTTATAACAATATGTTACCCTGCTACTCTTCCTGTAATGCTGTGCTAGAGGTTTATAACAATATGTTACCCTGCAACTCCTCCTGTAATGCTGTGCTAGTGGTTTATAACAATATGTTACCCTGCTACTCTTCCTGTAATGCTGTGCTAGTGGTTTATAACAATATGTTACCTTGCCTCTCCTCCTGTAAGGCTGTGCTAGTGGTTTATAACATATGTTACCCTGCTTCTCCTCCTGTAATGCTGTGCTAGTGGTTTAGAACAATATGTTACACTGCTACTCTTCCTGTAAGGCTGTGCAAGTGGTTTATAACAATATGTTACCCTGTCTATTCCATTCATTATATTCTATTGTATTCCATTCTTCCATTTTATTCTGTTCCATTCTATTATATTCCATTCTCCCATTATATTCTATTCCATTATATGCTATTCTATTCCATTTTTCCATTCAATTCTATTCCATTATATAATACTTCATTCTATTCAATTCCATTCTATTCCATTCTATTCTTCCATTCAATTCTATTCCATTCTATTCTATTATATTTCATTACTTTTTATTCCATTATATTATATTGTATTCCATTCTACTCCATTCCATTCTATTCCATTCCATTCTATTCTATTATATTTCATTACTTTTTATTCCATTTTATTGTATTGTATTCCATTCTACTCCATTCCATTCTATTCCATTCCATTCTATTCTATGTGAACGTGTTAACAAAATAACGCTGATCCTGGCCTGTCTGTTCTGCTCTTTCCTGTTTTGTGCTGTTCTGTTCTGTTTTGTTCTGTTGTGTTCTATTCTATGTGACCAGAATAACACTGGTCCTGGCCTGTCCCATGGACCTGAAGAACTTTCCAATGGACGTACAGACCTGCATCATGCAGCTGGAGAGTTGTGAGTATTCCATTATCCTTTAGGAACACAGTTATCACACACACACACACAGGTAGGGTAGGGGGAAGTATTTATTTTGTGTTAGTGTGATGGATGTGTCTCTGGTCTGGAGGACAGTATGATGAAAGGCCAGTGATTTACACAGCCCCTCCAGCAGCAAAGAACAGATTCAGGGAAGGGACAGGGAGGGAGTCAGGGGGGACCAACCTCCTCCAACCTGCTCTAACCAGCCAACACTGGCTTGTCCCTCCCTCCCCACCTATTCTCTTTGGAAATTATGGATTTTTCTTTTTTCTTGACTCATTGTTCTCAGGTGTGAAGAATGAAAACAACATGTATTGCTTCTATATGAACACTGTGGAGCTACGGTAGAGTTGGTTGATCAAGGCATTTAAACCTTCATCATACCACATTGTCAATAATATTTTTTCTCTCTTACAAACAGCTTGAATGTACTGTGATACTGTGGTTGTAAGACTGTAGTAATACTGTGGTAATAATGATCTTGTTTCAAACTATTCCTATCCAGTTGGCTACACGATGAACGATCTCATATTTGAGTGGGATGAGAAGGGAGCCGTGCAGGTAGCAGACGGGCTGACATTACCTCAGTTTATACTGAAAGAGGAGAAAGACCTGCGATACTGTACCAAGCACTACAATACAGGTTGGTTTGTCTCTCGTCACCTCTCAGGCTACCTCTTCCTCATACGCTCTTTTTTAAGGGGTTTGTACGTTGAGCTAAACTCTCTTTGTCTATGTTGGTCTTTTGTTGACTATCTGAGAACAGCGTAACATAGACATTACAGGGTGCATTGTTAGGACACATCATGCTGGAACACAGAGTGGGAGAAAGAAGGGAGGAAGGACCAGAACCAATCAGAGCTTTGTCCCAAATGGCCCCCTTATTCACTGAAAACCATCTGGCCACTCAACCTCATCAGTCTTACATTGTTACACTCCAGATACAACAGAAGAAAACAGAGGCTGAAGACCAGTCTAGATGGAATCTAAACAGAAACTGAAGACCAGTCTAAATGTAATCTAAACAAAGACTGAAGGCCGGTCTAGATGGAATCTAAACAGAGACTGAAGGCCAGTCTAGATGGAATCTAAACAGAGATTGAAGGCCAGTGTAGATGGAATCTAAACAGAGACTGAAGGCCAGTCTAGATGGAATCTAAACAGAGACTGAAGAGCAGTCTAGATGGAATCTAAACAGAGACTGAAGGCCAGTCTAGATGGAATCTAAACAGAGACTGAAGAGCAGTCTAGATGGAATCTAAACAGAGACTGAAGGCCAGTCTAGATGGAATCTAAACAAGCCTGAAGGCCAGTCTAGATGGAATCTAAACAAGCCTGAAGGCCAGTCTAGATGGAATCTAAACAGAGATTGAAGGCCAGTCTAGATGGAATCTAAACAGAGACTGAAGGCCAGTCTAGATGGAATCTAAATAGAGACTGAAGGCCAGTCTAGATGGAATCTAAACAGAGATTGAAGGCCAGTCTAGATGGAATCTAAACAGAGATTGAAGGCCAGTCTATATGGGATCTAAACAGAAACTGAAGACCAGTCTAAATGTAATCTAAACAAAGACTGAAGGCCGGTCTAGATGGAATCTAAACAGAGACCGAAAGTCAGTCTAGAATAATCTAAAATAGAATAGAGTGAGAAAAACAACAAAGGGTAAAATAAAGAAAAATATGATTTGATATGATATGATTTGATATGATTTGGTATGATATAATTTGGTATGATATGATTTGATATAATATGATATGATTTCATATTATATGATTTGATATATGATTTGATATGATTTGGTATGATATGATTTGATATAATATGATATGATTTGATATAATATGATATGATTTGATATAATATTTTACATTTTACATTTTAGTCATTTAGCAGACGCTCTTATCCAGAGCGACTTACAAATTGGTGCATTCACCTATAATATCCAGTGGAACAACCACTTTACAATAGTGCATCTAAATCTTTTAAGGGGGGGGTTAGAAGGATTACTTTATCCTATCCCAGGTATTCCTTGAAGAGGTGGGGTTTCAGGTGTCTCCGGAAGGTGGTGATTGACTCCGCTGTCCTGGCGTCGTGAGGGAGCTTGTTCCACCATTGGGGTGCCAATGATATGATTTGATATGATTTGAAATGATTTGATTTGATATTATTTGATATGATTTGATATGATATGATATCATTTGAAATTGTATGATATTATTTGATATGATTTGATATTATATGATAACATATGATATGATAATATATGATTTGATATTATATGATAATATATGATATGATAATATATGATTTGATAATATATGATTTGATGTGATTTGATAACATTTGATTTGATTTGATGTGATTTTATTTAATTTTCTTCTGAGGATTTTGTTTGTTGTGTTGTTGACATTGGATTAAATTGATATCTGGTGCCATTAAAATCTTGATTATTTTAAATATCATACCATCGCTCAGGAGAGGGTGACATCTGGAAATGACAGGCCGGCTGATGGATGGGGTCTGTCTCCTAACTCTAGAATCCTGCTCTCTCAGACATAGACAGCCTTGACATGGCTGAGTACAGATGCTTGATGGCATGCTAAATCCCCGCCTTCCACACACACACACACACACACACACACACACACACACACACACACACACACACACACACACACACACATTGAACACACACACACATTGAAAACACACACTGAACACACGCACACACGCACACACACACACACACGCACACATTGAACACACACACATTGAAAACACACACACTGAACACACACGCACGCACGCATGCACACACACACACACACACGCAGACATTGAACACACACACACGGAACACACACACACTGAACACACACACAAGCACTGAACACAGTGGGCATGCAGGTTAAAACCAGGCACACTCAGAGCCACATAATGAGCATACTGGGACAAACCTGATCTCATATGACCAGGGAGAGGAAATGAGGGATCACGCTGAGTAGTACTGCAGTATGATGTCTCATATGACCAGGGAGAGGAAATGAGGGATCACGCTGAGTAGTACTGCAGTATGATGTCTCATATGATCAGGGAGAGGAAATGAGGGATCACGCTGAGTAGTACTGCAGTATGATGTCTCATATGACCAGGGAGAGGAAATGAGGGATCACGCTGAGTAGTACTGCAGTATGATGTCTCATATGACCAGGGAGAGGAAATGAGGGATCACGCTGAGTAGTACTGCAGTATGATGTCTCATATGACCAGGGAGAGGAAATGAGGGATCACGCTGAGTAGTACTGCAGTATGATGTCTCATATGACCAGGGAGAGGAAATGAGGGATCACCACTGAGTAGTACTGCAGTATGATGTCTCATATGACCAGGGAGAGGAAATGAGGGATCACGCTGAGTAGTACTGCAGTATGATGTCTCATATGACCAGGGAGAGGAAATGAGGGATCACCACTGAGTAGTACTGCAGTATGATGTCTCATATGACCAGGGAGAGGAAATGAGGGATCACGCTGAGTAGTACTGCAGTATGATGTCTCATATGACCAGGGAGAGGAAATGAGGGATCACCACTGAGTAGTACTGCAGTATGATGTCTCATATGACCAGGGAGAGGAAATGAGGGATCACCACTGAGTAGTACTGCAGTATGATGTCTCATATGACCAGGGAGAGGAAATGAGGGAACACCACTGAGTAGTACTGCAGTATGATGTCTCATATGACCAGGGAGAGGAAATGAGGGATCACCACTGAGTAGTACTGCAGTATGATGTCTCATATGACCAGGGAGAGGAAATGAGGGAACACCACTGAGTAGTACTGCAGTATGATGTCTCATATGACCAGGGAGAGGAAATGAGGTAACACCACTGAGTAGTACTGCAGTATGATGTCTCATATGACCAGGGAGAGGAAATGAGGGAACACCACTGAGTAGTAATGCAGTATGATGTCTCATATGACCAGGGAGAGGAAATGAGGGAACACCACTGAGTAGTACTGCAGTATGATGTCTCATATGACCAGGGAGAGGAAATGAGGGAACACCACTGAGTAGTACTGCAGTATGATGTCTCATATGACCAGGGAGAGGAAATGAGGGAACACCACTGAGTAGTACTGCAGTATGATGTCTCATATGACCAGGGAGAGGAAATGAGGGATCACGCTGAGTAGTACTGAGTAGTACTGCAGTATGATGTCTCATATGACCAGGGAGAGGAAATGAGGGATCACGCTGAGTAGTACTGCAGTATGATGTCTCATATGACCAGGGAGAGGAAATGAGGGATCACCACTGAGTAGTTCTCCCTCTTGATCTCGTTCTATCATTCCCTCTCTCCCTCTCATGCGCTCTCTCTCTCGCTCTCCCTCTCTCTCTCTCTCTGTCTATCACCCTCTCTCTCTATCCCATCTCTTTTTTCTCTCAAACCCCTCCCTCCCTCTCTCTCTCCCCAAGCCCCCCAAGCCCCCCACTCCCCCTTCTCCCCCTCCCCCTCTGTCCTGACTGTGGCCTATTATCTGTCCTGATTTGTCATCGACACTTGCTAAAAAACCTTAATGAGCAAGCATTCCTTCATGACCTGGCATCTGTAAAAGATGCCTGGACCTTCTTTTTTAAATTTTCAGTGCTATTGTTAACAAACATGCCCCCATAAAGAAAATGAGAATTAAAAACAGGTTCAACCCCTGGTTCAACTGTGATCTGGCAGAGTTACTCCACCTCAAGAACTCAATTTGGCCAAAGGCTCGGCACACGCATACTCAGGCTGACTGGCTCTCGTTCAGACAAATGAGAAATACATGTAAGTACACTCAGGCTATCCAGAAGGCCAAAGTTATTTACTTTAAGGAGCAGTTCACTCTCTGTGGGTCTAACCCCAAGAAGTTCTGGAAAACGTTTAAACCCTCCTCGTCACAGCTGCCCATGTCCCTTAATGTTGATGATGTGGTTGTTACTGACAAGGAGCACATGACTGAGCTCTTTAATCACCACTTCATTAAGTCAGGATTCCCTTTTGACTCAGCCATGCCTCCTTGCCCGTCCAACATTTCTTCATCTCTCCCACCCCTTCTAATGCGACTAGCACCAATGCTCCTCCCTCTTTTTCCCCTGCCCCGCTACAAATTTTCTCCCTGCAGGCGGTCACTGAGTTCAAGGTGCTAAAGGAGCTCCTTAAACTTGACCCCAAAAAACCATCTGGGTCAGATGGTTTAGACCCTTTCTTCTTTAAGGTTGCTGCCCCTATCATCGCCAAGCCTATCTCCAACCTTTTTAACCTGTCTCTCCTCTCTGGGGAGGTTCCCATTGCTTGGAAGGCAGCCACGGTGCGTCCTTTATTTTTATCCAAACTTGTTATAGGCCAATTTCTATTTTGCCCTATTTATCAAAATTGTTGGAAAAACTTCTAAATAATCAACTGATTGGCTTTCTTGATGTCTATAGTATTCTCTCTGGTATGCAATCTGGTTTCCGCTGTCACGTCTACTCCTGCTCCTCCCCTCCGGCGTGCGACGTCGCTGGAATACTAACCACCGGTCCTGGGAATCATCATTGCGCACACCTGGCACTCATCATTACGCGCAGCTGGCACTCATCATTATGATTCACACCTGACCTCATTACCTCCCCTTCATAGGTCCCTTCCTTTTGTTCATTCCTCAGTTGGTATTGCACCTGTGTTCATGTTGCCTCGCTTCTGTTACGCTGTCTTGTTTCATGTTTGTTGTTTTCATTAAACATTTTACCTGCACCTGCTTCTCGCGGTCGATCTCTGACGGTCGATGAACAGGGTTACCTTCTGCGTCAGCAGCATGACCAGCTGGCACAACTGGGGACGGCCATGGAAGAGGTCCTTCGCAGTTTGCAGCCTCTCAAACATTCCCGGGAGACGCAGCATCGTACTAGTGGAGGAAACTCAGGATCCAACCTACCCAGTGAGCCAGCCCAACAGCCCATTCAGCAACCCGTTCCGGTCAGCAATGCCCATTTATCCCTCTCAGAGAAATATGACGGTACCCCATCCAAATGACGTGGCTTCCTACTTCAGTGCTCCCTTTATTTTACACACCAGATGGGAGCCCCCACCACCGAGCGGTTTAAGGTTGCCACGGGTATTTCTCTGCTGATGGGGTGGGCATTGGAATGGGCTACAGCTGTCTGGGAGAGAAGAGAGGAGGAGCTAAATTCATATGAGGGATTTATGGCTTTGTTTTAAATGTATCTTTGATCATCCCCTGGAGGGCAGAGAGGGAGGTGAGTGTCTACTTCAATTAAGGCAGGGGGATCAGACAGCTGCTGAGTACACGCTAACCTTCCGGACAGTAGCAGCATCCAGTGGATGGAATGAACCGGCGCTTCGCACGCTATTTAGAAGAGGTCTGCGCGAGGAGGTCCAGACGGAATTGGCCTGCCGACACGTCAACCTTACTCTGGACACACTCATTGCGATGGCCATCCGTCTGGATAACCTTCTCCGGTAGCGTCGGCATTCTCATCGCTTCTCTCCCTCCTTCGGCGAACACTCAGAATCAGAGCCTGAACCCATGGAGGTAGGGGTCACATGCCTCCCCGCGGCAGAGCGCTGCAGATGGATACAACTGGTTCTCTGTATGTACTGTGGTCAAGGAGGGAATTTTATGGATTTCTTATGAATTAGACCCTTGCCTTCTCTCTCAATATTACTTCATACCCGCTCTCCTCTACTTTTCTGGTGCAAGGTCTCGATTATCGGCCATTAGGATCCGGAACCATTACACACATCACTCAACCGCTCACCCTCACTCAACCGCTCACATATCCCCTTCTTCGTCACCAGTGCACCAGTTCACAAAATAATCCTCGGCCTCCCTTGGCTTCAACGCCATAATCCCACTATTTCATGGTCGAGGATGAGAATCAGACTGGTCACCTAAATGCCGGAGGGCCTGCTTCCCTGTGGTTCCACATCGTTTGAGAGGCCTTTGTTTGCCCTTCAGCCCAACATCCTGGAGGTATACCAGGATCTGAGGGAGGTATTCTCCAAGACCCGGGCCACCTGTCTCCCTCATCATCGCCCCTGGGACTGTGGCCATTGACCTGCTTGCTGATACAACACCTCCGCGCAGACGCATCTACCCTCTATTGTGGCTGAGACCCAGGCCATGGAGGATTACATTCAGTAGGCGCTCCAACAGGGGTTCATCCGCGCGTCCACTTCTCCTGCGTTGGCTGGTTTCTTCTTTGTGGTCAAGAAGGATGGAGGATTACACCCTTGCATTGATTACAGAGGACTCAATGTAGTTACCAAGAAGTATTGGTACCCCCTCCCGTTGGTGCCGTATGCCATCGAGCAGCTCCACGGGGCCTGGTTCTTCACCAAACTGGACCTGCAGAGTGCCTACAATCGACAAGAAGGTAGATGCAGTCAGGTCATGGCCAGTCCCAACCACCATTAAAGGGTTACAATGGTTTTTGGGGTTTGTCAACTTCTACCGTCGTTTCATCAGGAATTTCAGCTTTGTTGCCACTCCTCTCACTTCTCTCCTTAAGGGAGGCCCCCGTAGGTTGGTGTGGGGTCCAGCAGCCGATGAGGCCCTCCATCTTCTCAAGGGACGTTTCACCTCCGCCCCATTGCTGAAACATCCAGATCCCACGATATCCTTTGTGGTGGAGGTGGACGCTTCCGAGGTAGGCGTGGGGACAGTTTTGTCTCAACAACAAGAGAACCTGCAGAAGTTGTGCCCATGTGCGTTTTATTCTAAGAAAATGTCCCCTGCAGAAAGTAACTACGAAGTCGGCGATCGAGAGCTCCTGGCGGTGAAGTTGGCATTAGAGGAGTGGAGACACTGGCTGTAGGGCGCCAAGGAACAATTCGTCATCCTCACCGACCACAGGAACCTGGAGTACATTTGGACAGCGAGGAGGCTGAATAGACTGCATGCAAGGTGGGACCTTTTCATCACAAGGTTTAACTTGAAGCATAACCTATCGCCCAGGCTCAAAGAACACCAAGGCCGATGCCTTGTCCCGCCTCTATGATTTCAGGAGAGGGCCCTGTCCTGTGAGCCTATAATCCCATCCTCCCGAGTCGTAGCTCCTGTGGTCTGGGACATAGATGTGGAGATCCACCAGGCTCAAGAGAGGGAGCCCGCGCCCCTGAACTGTCCACCTGGGCGCACCTACGTTCCCACAGGGATAAGGGATCGGCTACTGACCTGGGCACACACAGCTGTCATTGCTGGACATCCAGGTATTTCTCGCACCATCCATTCCATTGCTGAGAAGTACTGGTGGCCCACCTTGACGCAGGATGTCACTCGTTATGTCAACTCCTGTTCCATATGTGCCCAAACCAAGTCTCCCCGGAATGCTCCAGCAGAGAAGCTCCTACCGCTTCCTGTGCCTCAGCGACCCTGGCCTCATCTATCCATTGACTTTGTAACCGATCTCCCCTCCTCTGACGGTTTCACCACCATTCTGGTGGTAGTGGATAGATTTTCGAAGTCATGTCATTTAATTCCTTTTCCTGGTCTCCCCACTGCTCTCCAGGTCGCTGAGGCACACTTCAAACAGGTCTTCTGACATTATGGACTTCTGGAGGACATCGTCTCCGACCATGGACCCCAATTCACGTCACGAGTATGGAGGGCCTTCAAGGAGAAGCTCGGGGTCACGGTCAGCATCACTTCCGGGTATTGGCCTCAGTCCAACGGGCAGGTGGAGAGGATGAACCAGGAGCTGGGGAGGTTCCCGAGGAGTCACTGTCTGGACCGTCAGGGTGAGTGGGCACGATTCCTTCCATGGGCAGAGTACGCCCAGAATTCGCTGCGACACTCCTCCACAGGGTTGACTCCCTTCCAATGTGTTCTGGGTTTTCAGCCAGCCCTGGCTCCGTGGACTCCGGGCCAGACCGAGGCTCCTGCGGTTGATGAGTGGTTCCGGCGTGCAGAAGAAGTGTGGAGCGAAGCTCACGCAAGACTCCAGCATGCCGTCCATCGTCAAAAAGAACAGGCAGACCGCCACTGCAGTGAGACCCCTGTGTTCCACACTGGGGATCGCGTCTGGCTCTCTACCAGGAACCTCCCACTCCACCTGCCCTGCAAGAAACTAAGACCCCGGTTTGTGGGGTCGTTCAAGGTTCTCCAGAGGGTCAACGAGGTGATGTATTGGTTACAACTGCCCATTCTCTACCGTATCTCACCCTCGTTTCATGTCTCCCTTCTCAGGCCGGTGGTTCCTGGTCCCCTAGCTGATGCTGTCCCCCATGACACCCCACCACCCCCCCTGGACATCGAGGGCAGTCTGGCATATGCTGTCAGATCTCTGCTGGACTCCCAGCAACATGGGGGTCGGCTCCAGTATCTGGTGGACTGGGAGGGGTATGGTCCTGAGGAACGGTGTTGGGTTCCGGTGGAGGACATTCTGGATCTCAACATCTTCTGTGATTTCCACCTTCACCACCCAGATCGACCCGCTCCTCGTCCCGAGGTCGTCCTCCTAGTCGGCGACGTCCTGCGGCAGGAGCCGTGCGTCAGGGGGGGTAATGTCACATCTGCTCCTCCCCTCCGGCGTGCAACGTCGCCGGAATACTAACCACCGGTCCTGGGAATCATCATTGCGCGCAGCTGGCACTCATCGTTATGATTCACACCTAGACCTCATTACCTTCCCTTAATAGGTCCCTTCCTTTTGTTCATTCCTCAGTTGGTTTTGCACCAGTGTTCATGTTACCTCGCTTCTGTTACGCTGTCTTGTTTCATGTTTGTTGTTTTCATTCGACATTTTACCTGCACCTGCTTCTTG
The DNA here is from genome assembly GCF_965601325.2 of Salmo salar. Classification (NCBI taxonomy): domain Eukaryota; kingdom Metazoa; phylum Chordata; class Actinopteri; order Salmoniformes; family Salmonidae; genus Salmo; species Salmo salar. Next base: position 98,719,313 of record NC_138299.1, on the reverse strand, counting down.
ACTCAGCATCATCGTTACGGCGTCATCGTTACATCCACTCAGGTTATGGATGTGTCACTGCAACCTTAAAGGTCCTAAATGATATCAACATTGCCCTTGATTCTAAGCAATGTTGTGCTGCTATTTTTATTGACTTGGCCAAAGCTTTTGATACGGTAGACCATTCCATTCTTGTGTGCCGGCTAAGGAGTATTGGTGTATGTGAGGGGTCTTTGGGCTGGTTTGCTAACTACCTCTCTCAAAGAGTGCAGTGTATAAAGTCAGAAAATCTGCTGGCTCAGCCACTGCCTGTCACTAAGGGAGTACCCCAAGGCTCAATCCTAGGCCCCACGTTCTTCTCAATTTACATCAACAACATAGCTCAGGCAGTAGGAAGCTCTCTCATCCATTTATATGCAGATGATACAGTCGTATACTCAGCTGGCCCCTCCCTGGATTTTGTGTTAAATGCTCTACAGCAAAGTTTTCTTAGTGTCCAACAAGCTTTCCCTGCCCTCAACCTTGTTCTGAATATCTCCAAAACAAAGGTCATGTGGTTTTGTAAGAAGAATGCCTCTCCCCCCACAGGTGTGATTACTACCTCTGAGGGTTTAGAGATTGAGGTAGTCACCTCATACAAGTACTTGGGATTATGGCTAGACGGTACACTGTCCTTCTCTCAGCACATATCAAAGCTGCAGGCTAAGGTTAAATCTAGACTTGGTTTCCTCTATCGTAATCGCTCCTCTTTCACCCCAGCTGCCAAACTAACCCTGATTCAGATGAACATCCTACCCATGCTAGATCACAGAGACGTAACTTATAGATCGGCAGGTAAGGGTGCTCTCGAGCGGCTAGATGTTCTTTGCCATTCGGCAATCAGATTTGCCACCAATGCTCCTTATAGGAAACATCACTGTACTCTATACTCCTCTGTAAACTGGTCATCTCTGTATACCCGTCGCAAGACCCACTGGTTGATGCTTATTCATAAAACGCTCACTCCCCCCTATCTGAGATACCTATTGCAGCCCTCATCCTCCACATACAACACCCGTTCTGCCAGTCACATTCTGTTATAGGTCCCCAAAGCACACACATCCCTGGGTCGGTCCTCTTTTCAGTTCACTGCAGCTAGAGACTGGAACGAGTTGCGAAAAACACTCAAACTGGACAGTTTCATCTCCATCTCTTCATTCAAAGACTCAATCGTGGACACTTACTGACAGTTGTGGCTGCTTCGCGTGAATTATTGTTACCTATACCTTCTTGCCCTTTGTGCTGTTCTCTGTGCCCAATAATGTTTGTACCATGTTTTGTGCTGCTGCCATGTAGTGTTGTCATGTGTTGCTGCCATGCTATGCTGTTGTCTTAGGTCTCTCTTTATGTAGTGTTATGGTGTCTCTCTTGTCGTGATGTGTGTTTTGTCCTATATTTTTATTTTGAATCCTAGCCCCCGTCCCCACAGCAGGCCTTTTCCTTTTGGTAGGCCATCATTGTAAATAAGAATTTGTTCTTAACTGACTTGCCTAGTTAAATAAAGGTGAAATAAATCAAATCAAATATTATTCACCAGCCATGCTGCACTGTGTGTACGTGCTTATCTGCTCCTCAATCGAGCACAAAATGTACATTTGTCTCAAGTTTATAGGCAGCAATCTAGTGATTTGAGGAGAGACGATTCCTCGGCCCCACTGCGTCCTTCCTTCAGCGTTCATACTTTGTCCTGTTTATATCCCTTCCCCCTTTCCCTAGTCCATGTAGATTGGTTCAGATCACATGTAATGTCCCCTTCCCCCTTTCCCTAGTCCATGTAGGTTGGTTCAGATCACATGTAATGTCCCCTTCCCCCTTTCCCTAGTCCATATAGGTTGGTTCAGATCACATGTAATGTCCCCTTCCCCCTTTCCCTAGTCCATGTAGGTTGGGCCAGAAACTACAAGCAATACTAATCATTGTCGCTGGTGCATTGCAGTTTCGCTCTCGCTACACTAGCTATAATATTGTCAACATAATTTGTTTTCGATCTGTAAATATCATCTCTGTCTGTCTGTCTGTCTGTCTGTCTGTCTGTCTGTCTGTCTGTCTGTCTGTCTGTCTGTCTGTCTGTCTGTCTGTCTGTCTGTCTGTCTGTCTGTCTGTCTGTCTGTCTAATACACCCCACTATCATTGTGAGACCATCATATCTTATCAGATGCAAAAGCCCTGAAGTGTATCACAGCTATAAATCAATTTCAATGACGCTGTGGCCTCCCTCCATGTCTCCCTCTGTCCACATCCAAAACAATACACTAGGGTTCAACTCTAATTGAATTAAAAGTCTTCAAGACAAAGACAGCTGTCTTCAATGACTATGAGCTGAGTTAATGACTTGTCAGCGATCTGGAGCGTCAAAGCCACTTCGACAGACAAGACACACCTGGTGCTCACATCACACAGTCAGCATGAAAAGAAAGAGGATACCTATCATGAGTTTATAATGCCCTCTTTTAGCTTATGTTCTGGGCTAATGTCCAAAATGGCACCCTAGTCACCCTAGTGCCCTATAAGCCCTATACTATATAGGGAATAGGGTGCTGTTTGGGAGGAATCCTTGCCATCCATTGAGGTGTTTGCTACGCAGCTGTGGTCAGGAAAGTAGATGGGTTCAACCACAACATAACACCTGTCAGCTGTAGTGGGTTCAACCACAACATAATACATGTCAACTGCAGTGGGTTCAACCACAACATAACACCTGTCAGCTGTAGTGGGTTCAACCACAACATAATACATGTCAACTGCAGTGGGTTCAACCACAACATAACGCCTGTCAGCTGTAGTGGGTTCAACCACAACATCACACCTGTCAGCTGTAGTGGGTTCAACCACAACATCACACCTGTCAGCTGTAGTGGGTTCAACCAGAACAGATCACCTGTCAGCTGTAGTGGGTTCAACCACAACATAACGCCTGTCAGCTGTAGTGGGTTCAACCACAACATAACGCCTGTCAGCTGTAGTGGGTTCAACCAGAACAGATCACCTGTCAGCTGTAGTGGGTTCAACCACAACATAACGCCTGTCAGCTGTAGTGGGTTCAACCACAACATAACACCTGTCAGCTGTAGTGGTGTGTTACATTTGAACGTAGGGGGTACTTTACCTACAGCCACTCTGTCAAACTGATGTTCTCTCCAGGCCTCTGCCTCAGTCTTTTTCAACATTGCAGGGAAATAGGAGGATAATTAAGTTAGGAGGCAATTTAGCACTGAGGCTATCCACAGCCATGTGTATATCGACCGTATTGTAGTAATAATATTATAATATGTCATATTATATCATAGTATAGACTGTATTGTAGTAATAATATTATATATCATATCATAGTATATCGACTGTAGTGTAGTAATAATACTATAATATATATATATATATCATATCATAGTATATCGACTGTAGTGTAGTAATAATACCATTATATATATATATATATATATATATATATATATATATATATATATGTATTGTAGTAATAATATTATAATATGTCATATTATATCATAGTATAGACTGTATTGTAGTAATAACACTATAATAGATATTATATATTAGTATATAGACGGTATTGCAGTAATAATACTATAATATATATCATACCATAGTATATAGACTCTATTGTTGTAATACTACTGTGATATATATTATATCATAGTATATAGACTGTATTGCAGTAATAATACTATAATATATATCATACCATAGTATATAGACTGTATTGTAGTAATAATATCAAAATATGTCATATTATATCATAGTATAGACTATATTGTAGTAATACTATTATAATATATCATATATCATAGTATATAGACTGTATTGTAATAATACTATTATAATATATAATACTATAAAGACTGTATAGTAGTAATAATATTATAATATATCATAGAATATAGACGGTATTGTAGTTATAATATTATAATATATAATAATATAAAGACTGTATTGTAGTAATAATATTATAATATATCATAGTATATAGACTGTATAGTAGTAATAATATTATAATATATCATAGTATAGACTATATTGTAGTAATAATATTATAATATATCATATTAAATCATAGTATATAGACTCTATTGTAGTAATAATATTATAATATATCATATTATATCATAGTATATAGACTGTATTGTAGTAATAATATTATAATATATCATATTATATCTTAGTATATAGACTGTATTGTAGTAATAATATTATAATATATCATAGTATATAGACTCTATTGTAGTAATAATATTATAATATATCATATTATATCATAGTATGTAGACTGTATTGTAGTAATCATTTTATAATATATCATAGTATATAGACTGTATTGTATTAATAATATTATAATATATAATAGTATATAGACTGTATTGTAGTAATAATACTATAATATATCATATTATTATATGACCCCTGCTTTCTCCTCTGTCTGTGTCCTCTGTATAATACTGACCTCCTGCTTTCTCCTCTGTCTGTGTCCTCTGTATAATACTGACCTCCTGCTTTCTCCTCTGTCTGTGTCCTCTGTAAAACAGGAAAGTTCACTTGTATCGAGGCTCGTTTCCATCTGGAGAGGCAGATGGGCTATTACCTGATTCAGATGTACATCCCCAGCCTTCTGATTGTCATTTTGTCCTGGGTGTCCTTCTGGATCAACATGGACGCTGCACCTGCCAGAGTGGGACTGGGCATTACCACCGTGCTCACTATGACCACCCAGAGCTCCGGCTCCCGAGCCTCCCTCCCCAAGGTGAGACAAACTCCCTAACCCAGAGCTCCCGCTCCCGACCCTCCCTCCCCAAGGTGAGACAGCCTGCTTTATAATGAGCAGAGCAAAGAGGCAGCCAGCCTGCTTTTTAATGGGCAGAGCAGAGAGGCAGTCAGCCTCCGTTATAATGGGCAGAGCAGAGAGGCAGTCAGCCTGCTTTATAATGGGCAGAGCAGAGAGGCAGCCAGCCTGCTTTATAATGGGCAGAGCAGAGAGGCAGTCAGCCTCCGTTATAATGGGCAGAGCAGAGAGGCAGTCAGCCTGCTTTATAATGGGCAGAGCAGAGAGGCAGTCAGCCTGCTTTATAATGGGCAGAGCAGAGAGGCAGTCAGCCTGCTTTATAATGGGCAGAGCAGAGAGGCAGTCAGCCTGCTTTATAATGGGCACAGCAGAGAGGCAGTCAGCCTGCTTTATAATGGGCAGAGCAGAGAGGCAGTCAGCCTGCTTTATAATGGGCAGAGCAGAGAGGCAGTCAGCCTGCTTTATAATGGGCAGAGCAGAGAGGCAGTCAGCCTGCTTTATAATGGGCAGAGCAGAGAGGCAGTCAGCCTGCTTTATAATGGGCACAGCAGAGAGGCAGTCAGCCTGCTTTATAATGGGAAAAGCAGAGAGGCAGCCAGCCTGCTTTATAATGGGCAGAGCAGAGAGGCAGTCTGACTGACTGACTGACTTCAGTGTTGTTAAAGCTTGTATAGTGGTGATATGATTATTTCAGTGTGAAACTGATTTAATGTGGTGTTTTGTTATTAAGCAGTTGTTACATAACAACAATCTCCTTCAGCCCGAGCTACAAACCACACTGTCTATTGTCCTAGATGAACAACAAACCACACTGTCTATTGTCCTAGATGAGCTACAAACCACACTGTCTATTGTCCTAGATGAACTACAAACCACACTGTCTATTGTCCTAGATGAGCTACAAACCACACTGTCTATTGTCCTAGATGAGCTACAAACCACACTGTCTATTGTCCTAGATGAACTACAAACCACACTGTCTATTGTCCTAGATGAGCTACAAACCACACTGTCTATTGTCCTAGATGAGCTATAAACCACACTGTATATTGTCCTAGATGAACAACAAACCACACTGTCTATTGTCCTAGATGAACTACAAACCACACTGTCTATTGTCCTAGATGAGCTACAAACCACATTGTCTATTGTCCTAGATAAGCTACAAACCACACTGTCTATTGTCCTAGATGAGCTACAAACCACACTGTCTATTGTCCTAGATGAGCTATAAACCACACTGTCTATTGTCCTAGATGAACAACAAACCACACTGTCTATTGTCCTAGATGAGATACAAACCACACTGTCTATTGTCCTAGATGAACTACAAACCACACTGTCTATTGTCCTAGATGAACTATAAACCACACTGTCTATTGTCCTAGATGAACTACAAACCACACTGTCTATTGTCCTAGATGAACTACAAACCACACTGTCTATTGTCCTAGATGAACTACAAACCACACTGTCTATTGTCCTAGATGAACTACAAACCACACTGTCTATTGTCATAGATGAGCTACAAACCACACTGTCTATTGTCCTAGATGAGCTATAAACCACACTGTCTATTGTCCTAGATGAACAACAAACCACACTGTCTATTGTCCTAGATGAGCTACAAACCACACTGTCTATTGTCCTAGATGAACTACAAACCACACTGTCTATTGTCCTAAATGAGCTACAAACCACACTGTCTATTGTCCTAGATGAGCTACAAACCACACTGTCTATTGTCCTAGATGAACTACAAACCACACTGTCTATTGTCCTAGATGAGCTACAAACCACACTGTCTATTGTCGTAGATGAGCTATAAACCACACTGTATATTGTCCTAGATGAACAACAAACCACACTGTCTATTGTCCTAGATGAGCTACAAACCACACTGTCTATTGTCCTAGATGAGCTACAAACTACATTGTCTATTGTCCTAGATGAGCTATAAACCACACTGTCTATTGTCCTAGATGAACAACAAACCACACTGTCTATTGTCCTAGATGAGCTACAAACCACACTGTCTATTATCCTAGATGAACTACAAACCACACTGTCTATTGTCCGAGATGAAGTACAAACCACACTGTCTATTGTCCTAGATGAACAACAAACCACACTGTCTATTGTCCTAGATGAACTACAAACCACACTGTCTATTGTCCTAGATGAACTACAAACCACACTGTCTATTGTCCTAGATGAGCTATAAACCACACTGTCTATTGTCCTAGATGAGCTACAAACCACACTGTCTATTGTCCTAGATGAGCTACAAACCACACTGTCTATTGTCCTAGATGAGCTATAATCCACACTGTCTATTGTCCTAGATGAACAACAAACCACACTGTCTATTGTCCTAGATGAGCTACAAACCATACTGCCTATTGTCCTAGATGAACAACAAACCACACTGTCTATTGTCCTAGATGAGCTACAAACCACACTGTCTATTGTCCTAGATGAACTACAAACCACGCTGTCTATTGTCCTAGATGAACTACAAACCACACTGGCTATTGTCCTAGATGAACTACAAACCACACTTTCTATTGTCCTAGATGAACTACAAACCACACTGTCTATTGTCCTAGATGAACAACAAACCACACTGTCTATTGTCCTAGATGAACAACAAACCACACTATCTATTGTCCTAGATGAACTACAAACCACACTGTCTATTGTCCTAGATGAGCTACAAACCACACTGTCTATTGTCCTAGATGAACTACAAACCACACTGTCTATTGTCCTAGATGAACTACAAACCACACTGTCTATTGTCCTAGATGAACTACAAACCACACTGTCTATTGTCCTACATGAGCTACAAACCACACTGTCTATTGTCCTAGATGAGCTATAAACCACACTGTATATTGTCCTAGATGAGCTATAAACCACACTGTCTATTGTCCTAGATGAGCTATAAACCACACTGTATATTGTCCTAGATGAGCTATAAACCACACTGTCTATTGTCCTAGATGAGCTATAAACCACACTGTATATTGTCCTAGATGAGCTATAAACCACACTGTCTATTGTCCTAGATGAACAACAAACCACACTGTCTATTGTCCTAGATGAGCTACAAACCACACTGTCTATTGTCCTAGATGAACTACAAACCACACTGTCTATTGTCCTAGATGAACTACAAACCACAATGTCTATTGTCCTAGATGAGCTATAAACCACACTGTCTATTGTCCTAGATGAACAACAAACCACACTGTCTATTGTCCTAGATGAGCTACAAACCACACTGTCTATTGTCCTAGATGAACTACAAACCACACTGTCTATTGTCCTAGATGAGCTACAAACCACACTGTCTATTGTCCTAGATGAGCTACAAACCACACTGTCTATTGTCCTAGATGAACTACAAACCACACTGTCTATTGTCCTAGATGAGCTACAAACCACACTGTCTATTGTCGTAGATGAGCTATAAACCACACTGTATATTGTCCTAGATGAACAACAAACCACACTGTCTATTGTCCTAGATGAGCTACAAACCACACTGTCTATTGTCCTAGATGAGCTACAAACTACATTGTCTATTGTCCTAGATGAGCTATAAACCACACTGTCTATTGTCCTAGATGAACAACAAACCACACTGTCTATTGTCCTAGATGAGCTACAAACCACACTGTCTATTATCCTAGATGAACTACAAACCACACTGTCTATTGTCCTAGATGAACTACAAACCACACTGTCTATTGTCCTAGATGAACAACAAACCACACTGTCTATTGTCCTAGATGAACTACAAACCACACTGTCTATTGTCCTAGATGAACTACAAACCACACTGTCTATTGTCCTAGATGAACTACAAACCACACTGTCTATTGTCCTAGATGAGCTACAAACCACACTGTCTATTGTCCTAGATGAGCTATAATCCACACTGTCTATTGTCCTAGATGAACAAAAAACCACACTGTCTTTTGTCCTAGATGAGCTACAAACCACACTGTCAATTGTCCTAGATGAACTACAAACCACACTGTCTATTGTCCTAGATGAGCTACAAACCACACTGTCTATTGTCCTAGATGAACTACAAACCACACTGTCTATTGTCCTAGATGAGCTACAAACCACACTGTCTATTGTCCTAGATGAACTACAAACCACACTGTCTATTGTCCTAGATGAACTACAAACCACACTGTCTATTGTCCTAGATGAACTACAAACCACACTGTCTATTTTCCTAGATGAACAACAAACCACACTGTCTATTGTCCTAGATGAGCTACAAACCACACTGTCTATTGTCCTAGATGAACTACAAACCACACTGTCTATTGTCCTAGATGAGCTATAAACCACACTGTCTATTGTCCTAGATGAGCTACAAACCACACTGTCTATTGTCCTAGATGAGCTACAAACCACACTGTCTATTGTCCTAGATGAGCTATAATCCACACTGTCTATTGTCCTAGATGAACAACAAACCACACTGTCTATTGTCCTAGATGAGCTACAAACCATACTGCCTATTGTCCTAGATGAGCTACAAACCACACTGTCTATTGTCCTAGATGAGCTACAAACCACACTGTCTATTGTCCTAGATGAGCTATAATCCACACTGTCTATTGTCCTAGATGAACTACAAACCACACTGTCTATTGTCCTAGATGAGCTATAATCCACACTGTCTATTGTCCTAGATGAACTACAAACCACACTGTCTATTGTCCTAGATGAGCTATAATCCACACTGTCTATTGTCCTAGATGAACTACAAACCACACTGTCTATTGTCCTAGATGAGCTACAAACCACACTGTCTATTGTCCTAGATGAACTACAAACCACACTGTCTATTGTCCTAGATGAGCTATAAACCACACTGTCTATTGTCCTAGATGAGCTACAAACCACACTGTCTATTGTCCTAGATGAGCTACAAACCACACTGTCTATTGTCCTAGATGAGCTATAATCCACACTGTCTATTGTCCTAGATGAACAACAAACCACACTGTCTATTGTCCTAGATGAACTACAAACCACACTGTCTATTGTCCTAGATGAACTACAAACCACACTGTCTATTGTCCTAGATGAACTACAAACCACAATGTCTATTGTCCTAGATGAACTACAAACCACGCTGTCTATTGTCCTAGATGAACTACAAACCACACTGGCTATTGTCCTAGATGAACTACAAACCACACTGTCTATTGTCCTAGATGAACTACAAACCACACTGTCTATTGCCCTAGATGAACTATAAACCACACTGTCTATTGTCCTAGATGAACTACAAACCACACTGTCTATTGTCCTAGATGAACTACAAACCACACTTTCTATTGTCCTAGATGAACTACAAACCACACTGTCTATTGTCCTAGATGAACAACAAACCACACTGTCTATTGTCCTAGATGAACAACAAACCACACTATCTATTGTCCTAGATGAACTACAAACCACACTGTCTATTGTCCTAGATGAGCTACAAACCACACTGTCTATTGTCCTAGATGAGCTATAAACCACACTGTCTATTGTCCTAGATGAACAACAAACCACACTGTCTATTGTCCTAGATGAGCTACAAACCACACTGTCTATTGTCCTAGATGAACTACAAACCACACTATCTATTGTCCTAGATGAACTACAAACCACACTGTCTATTGTCCTAGATGAGCTATAATCCACACTGTCTATTGTCCTAGATGAACAACAAACCACACTATCTATTGTCCTAGATGAGCTACAAACCACACTGTCTATTGTCCTAGATGAACTACAAACCACACTGTCTATTGTCCTAGATGAGCTACAAACCACACTGTCTATTGTCGTAGATGAGCTACAAACCACACTGTCTATTGTCCTAGATGAACTACAAACCACACTTTCTATTGTCCTAGATGAACTACAAACCACACTGTCTATTGTCCTAGATGAACTACAAACCACACTGTCTATTGTCCTAGATGAACTACAAACCACACTATCTATTGTCCTAGATGAACTACAAACCACACTGTCTATTGTAATAGATGAACTACAAACCACACTGTCTATTGTCCTAGATGAACTACAAACCACACTGTCTATTGTCCTAGATGAACAACAAACCACACTGTCTATTGTCCTAGATGAGCTACAAACCACACTGTCTATTGTCCTAGATGAACTACAAACCACACTGTCTATTGTCCTTGATGAGCTACAAACCACACTGTCTATTGTCCTAGATGAGCTACAAACCACACTGTCTATTGTCCTAGATGAACTACAAACCACACTGTCTATTGTCCTAGATGAACTACAAACCACACTGTCTATAGTCCTAGATGAACTACAAACCACACTGTCTATTGTCCTAGATGAACTACAAACCACACTGTCTATTGTCCTAGTTGAACTACAAACCACACTGTCTATTGTCCTAGATGAACTACAAACCACACTGTCAATTGTCCTAGATGAACTACAAACCACACTGTCTATTGTCCTAGATGATCTACAAACCACACTGTCTATTGTCCTAGATGAACTACAAACCACACTGTCTATTGTCCTAGATGAACTACAAACCACACTGTCTATTTTCCTAGATGAACAACAAACCACACTATCTATTGTCCTAGATGAGCTACAAACCACACTGTCTATTGTCCTAGATGAACTACAAACCACACTGTCTATTGTCCTAGATGAGCTACAAACCACACTGTCTATTGTCGTAGATGAGCTACAAACCACACTGTCTATTGTCCTAGATGAACTACAAACCACACTTTCTATTGTCCTAGATGAACTACAAACCACACTGTCTATTGTCCTAGATGAACTACAAACCACACTGTCTATTGTCCTAGATGAACTACAAACCACACTATCTATTGTCCTAGATGAACTACAAACCACACTGTCTATTGTAATAGATGAACTACAAACCACACTGTCTATTGTCCTAGATGAACTACAAACCACACTGTCTATTGTCCTAGATGAACAACAAACCACACTGTCTATTGTCCTAGATGAGCTACAAACCACACTGTCTATTGTCCTAGATGAACTACAAACCACACTGTCTATTGTCCTTGATGAGCTACAAACCACACTGTCTATTGTCCTAGATGAGCTACAAACCACACTGTCTATTGTCCTAGATGAACTACAAACCACACTGTCTATTGTCCTAGATGAACTACAAACCACACTGTCTATTGTCCTAGATGAACTACAAACCACACTGTCTATTGTCCTAGATGAACTACAAACCACACTGTCTATTGTCCTAGTTGAACTACAAACCACACTGTCTATTGTCCTAGATGAACTACAAACCACACTGTCAATTGTCCTAGATGAACTACAAACCACACTGTCTATTGTCCTAGATGATCTACAAACCACACTGTCTATTGTCCTAGATGAACTACAAACCACACTGTCTATTGTCCTAGATGAACTACAAACCACACTGTCTATTTTCCTAGATGAACAACAAACCACACTGTCTATTGTCCTAGATGAGCTACAAACCACACTGTCTATTGTCCTAGATGAACTACAAACCACACTGTCTATTGTCCTACATGAGCTACAAACCACACTGTCTATTGTCCTAGATGAACTACAAACCACACTGTCTATTGTCCAAGATGAACTACAAACCACACTGTCTATTGTCCTAGATGAACTACAAACCACACTGTCTATTGTCCTAGATGAGCTAAAAACCACACTGTCTATTGTCCTAGATGAGCTATAATCCACACTGTCTATTGTCCTAGATGAACAACAAACCACACTGTCTATTGTCCTAGATGAGCTACAAACCACACTGTCAATTGTCCTAGATGAACTACAAACCACACTGTCTATTGTCCTAGATGAGCTACAAACCACACTGTCTATTGTCCTAGATGAACTACAAACCACACTGTCTATTGTCCTAGATGAACTACAAACCACACTGTCTATTGTCCTAGATGAACTACAAACCACACTGTCTATTGTCCTAGATGAACTACAAACCACACTGTCTATTGTCCTAGATGAACTACAAACCACACTGTCTATTGTCCTAGATGAACTACAAACCACACTGTCTATTGTCCTAGATGAACTACAAACCACACTGTCTATTTTCCTAGATGAACTACAAACCACACTGTCTATTGTCCTAGATGAGCTACAAACCACACTGTCTATTGTCCTAGATGAACTACAAACCACACTGTCTATTGTCCTAGATGAGCTACAAACCACACTGTCTATTGTCCTAGATGAGCTACAAACCACACTGTCTATTGTCCTAGATGAGCTACAAACCACACTGTCTATTGTCCTAGATGAGCTATAAACCACACTGTCTATTGTCCTAGATGAACTACAAACCACACTGTCTATTGTCCTAGATGAGCTACAAACCACACTGTGTATTGTCCTAGATGAGCTACAAACCACACTGTCTATTGTCCTAGATGAGCTACAAACCACATTGTCTATTGTCCTACATGAACTACAAACCACACTGTCTATTGTACTAGATGAACTACAAACCACACTGTCTATTGTCCTAGATGAACTATAAACCACACTGTCTATTGTCCTAGATGAACTACAAACCACACTGTCTATTGTCCTAGATGAACTACAAACCACACTGTCTATTGTCCTAGATGAACTATAAACCACACTGTCTATTGTCCTAGATGAACTACAAACCACACTGTCTATTGTCCTAGATGAACTACAAACCACACTATCTATTGTCCTAGATGAACTACAAACCACACTGTCTATTGTCCTAGATGAGCTATAATCCACACTGTCTATTGTCCTAGATGAACAACAAACCACACTGTCTATTGTCCTAGATGAGCTACAAACCATACTGCCTATTGTCCTAGATGAACTACAAACCACACTGTCTATTGTCCTAGATGAGCTACAAACCACACTGTCTATTGTCCTAGATGAACTACAAACCACACTGTCTATTGTCCTAGATGAACTACAAACCACACTGTCTATTGTCCTAGATGAACTACAAACCACAATGTCTATTGTCCTAGATGAACTACAAACCACGCTGTCTATTGTCCTAGATGAACTACAAACCACACTGGCTATTGTCCTAGTTGAACTACAAACCACACTGTCTATTGTCCTAGATGAACTACAAACCACACTGTCTATTGCCCTAGATGAACTATAAACCACACAGTCTATTGTCCTAGATGAACTACAAACCACACTGTCTATTGTCCTAGATGAACTACAAACCACACTTTCTATTGTCCTAGATGAACTACAAACCACACTGTCTATTGTCCTAGATGAACAACAAACCACACTGTCTATTGTCCTAGATGAACTACAAACCACACTGTCTATTGTCCTAGATGAACTATAAACCACACTGTCTATTGTCCTAGATGAACTACAAACCACACTGTCTATTGTCCTAGATGAACTACAAACCACACTATCTATTGTCCTAGATGAACTACAAACCACACTGTCTATTGTCCTAGATGAGCTATAATCCACACTGTCTATTGTCCTAGATGAACAACAAACCACACTGTCTATTGTCCTAGATGAGCTACAAACCATACTGCCTATTGTCCTAGATGAACTACAAACCACACTGTCTATTGTCCTAGATGAGCTACAAACCACACTGTCTATTGTCCTAGATGAACTACAAACCACACTGTCTATTGTCCTAGATGAACTACAAACCACACTGTCTATTGTCCTAGATGAACTACAAACCACAATGTCTATTGTCCTAGATGAACTACAAACCACGCTGTCTATTGTCCTAGATGAACTACAAACCACACTGGCTATTGTCCTAGATGAACTACAAACCACACTGTCTATTGTCCTAGATGAACTACAAACCACACTGTCTATTGCCCTAGATGAACTATAAACCACACAGTCTATTGTCCTAGATGAACTACAAACCACACTGTCTATTGTCCTAGATGAACTACAAACCACACTTTCTATTGTCCTAGATGAACTACAAACCACACTGTCTATTGTCCTAGATGAACAACAAACCACACTGTCTATTGTCCTAGATGAACAACAAACCACACTATCTATTGTCCTAGATGAACTACAAACCACACTGTCTATTGTCCTAGATGAGCTACAAACCACACTGTCTATTGTCCTAGATGAGCTATAAACCACACTGTCTATTGTCCTAGATGAACAACAAACCACACTGTCTATTGTCCTAGATGAGCTACAAACCACACTGTCTATTGTCCTAGATGAACTACAAACCACACTGTCTATTGTCCTAGATGAGCTACAAACCACACTGTCTATTGTCCTAGATGAACTACAAACCACACTGTCTATTGTCCTAGATGAACTACAAACCACACTGTCTATTGTCCTAGATGAACTATAAACCACACTGTCTATTGTCCTAGATGAACTACAAACCACACTGTCTATTGTCCTAGATGAACTACAAACCACACTGTCTATTGTCCTAGTTGAACTACAAACCACACTGTCTATTGTCCTAGATGAACTACAAACCACACTGTCAATTGTCCTAGATGAACTACAAACCACACTGTCTATTGTCCTAGATGAACTACAAACCACACTGTCTATTGTCCTAGATGAACTACAAACCACAATGTCTATTGTCCTAGATGAGCTACAAACCACGCTGTCTATTGTCCTAGATGAACTACAAACCACACTAGCTGTTGTCCTAGATGAGCTACAAACCACGCTGTCTATTGTCCTAGATGAACTACAAACCACACTAGCTGTTGTCCTAGATGAGCTACAAACCACGCTGTCTATTGTCCTAGATGAACTACAAACCACAATGTCTATTGTCCAAGATGAACTACAAACCACACTGTCTATTGTCCTAGATGAACTACAAACCACACTGTCTATTGTCCTAGATGAGCTATAAACCACACTGTCTATTGTCCTAGATGGTAAAACTAACTCAACATGAGGAAAAAAATGCCTTTTTAAAGATTCAGATTAAAAAGGAAGAGGGACATTGCGTGAGGGACTAGGATTTTATAATTATGTCCTGGAAAAGTATCCTCCCATTTTGCTTGTTGACATTAGGTGATTCATGTTCACTGGAAAATTGAACAAGTGAACCGTGATTTCTATGCAGTTCAGCTGTCACAATAATGATCACACAGCACAGCTGAGCGTAGGTGCACACAGCACAGACTGCTCTCCCTCTTCCACGCCTCACTGACTTGGTGCATTGGTGACAGGGAGGAAAGGAGAGGATAGAGGGCCATTTTGAAAGTCACCCTTTACTGTGTCATTACTCAACAAATAGCCACCACAGAAAAGTGACTTTTTGCTGTCATTATTATCTATCCCCTTGTTGTAGTGCTCTACTTTCAATACAAATAGGTGAAGAAAATGTCCAGCATATAAATACATTTCACCACTTTAAGTGATCTAAGTGCTGTAAAACTAAAAAAACACATCAAAATATCTGATCTGGAGTGGAGAAATAGAAATCCCACAATCCAACAACACCAGAAAACAGTAAAACAGTAGTCTGCCTCTGTCTGTCTCGGGCTGCTGCCTTCTTATCATTTGAACAATGTCTTGTGAACCATGCATTCTGTAATGCCACCTAAGCTGCATTCCAGGGCCACTTGGTCACTGACTTGTCAAATACAGTGAGCTTCAGCTGAACTGACAAGCCAACCCAGTCTAGCTTTAGCCCAATTTCCAGGCCAAAGATGTGGTTTCCATGCCTCACTCTATCTCACTGCCCAGGCAGAGCAGAGTCCTGCCAAGCCAACTGACCATGCAGACCACTGTGTACTGGACAGTTCTCAGAGTTAGAAGATAAATGTTGTCTTTGTAGCAGACATCACAGGATCATTAGATACAGATACATATATAGATGGTACCAAGGTCAGTTTCATTTGAATAGTCTACAGAATCCAGTTAAAAAAGTCACCTTCTGTTGTTGTTGGTGTTGGAGTTGTTGGTGTTATTGTTGTTGTTGTTGTTGTTGTTGTTGGTGTTGGAGTTGTTGGTGTTATTGTTGTTGTTGTTGTTGGTGTTGGAGTTGTTGGTGTTGGAGTTGTTGGTGTTGGTGTTGGAGTTGTTGGTGTTAGTGTTTTTGTTGTTGTTGGTGTTGGTGATGGTGTTGTTGGTGTTGGTGTTGGTGTTGTTGGTGGTGTTGGTGTTGGTGTTGTTGGTGGTGTTGGTGGAGTGGGTGGTGTTGTTGGTGTTGTTGTTGGTGCTGTTGTTTTTCTTGTTTCTATTCTTGTTTTTGTTGTTGTTGTCCTCCTACTTACCACCGTGTCCTCCTGCCCACTCACAGGTGTCGTATGTGAAAGCCATTGACATCTGGATGGCCGTGTGCCTCCTGTTTGTCTTCTCGGCCCTGCTTGAGTACGCTGCTGTGAACTTCATCGCTCGGCAACACAAGGAACTGCTGCGCTTCAGGAGAAGGAGGCGACACATGAAGGTCAATTAACTGCTTTTTAAAATTATTATTAGGATTCACTTTTTATGATCTAATCATCGTCTAGACAAACACTTTTCACAGGAACACTTCCTATCTCCTCCCCCCTCCTCTCAGACCAGAGCCAGGCTCAGTTAAATATTTAGATTTTTGGTTTCTCATATTCTCTACAAGTACACAACAGTTCATATGTAATGCTGGGGGAGTATTGAGAATCCTTAAAGCCCTTAGATTGCATCCCAAATGGCGCCCTAGTCCCTATATAGTGCACTACTTTTAACCAGGGTCTATAGGGCTCTGGTCAAAAGTAGTGCACTATAAAGGGAAGAAGAGCATGCCATTTGGGACACATCCATGGACAAAGCCCAAACAGAAGAATAAGCTACTGTATGTATCAGATTCACAACAATGGAATTATTCCCACATGCCTTAACGTAGTCTGACATAATCTATCGTCTAACAGGCCCAGGAGGACACCAGGTTTTAACTGTTGGGCTTAAAGGCCACTGCATTACAACATTCCCAATGGGTGGTGCCTGTTATCCTCGTATCAAAGTCAGTTAAACAAGTAGCCTGGTCCCAGATCTGTTTTACTCTATATCAAACTCATGTGGTCATTATCATACCTAGTTTGTCATGCACATTGACCAAAGCAGTTGGCAAGACAGCACAAACAGATCTGGGATCAGGCTGTACAACAAGTAGATTGAAATTGAATACCCCATCGCTACACTCTCTCTCAGATTCTTTTTTTGAAACTCCATCGCTGTCGTATATCTGATGGTGTTTGTGATATTGATGTCTTGATGACTGAATATCAAATACAGCTATCAACGTATAACTCATTTAGTAGTATCTATCTACCATAGATCATGTTGCTCCATCTCTTCCTAAAACTCTGATCCAGCTAAGGGACTCTTTCTCTGCGTCACTCATCTAATTTCTCTGAGGTGTAGCTAGATGGAGGAATTCAAATGGTTATTATTCTTAGCATTTAATCAATACATTTTATGTGTCCAGATTAATTGATTAAATCCAAGACCATGTGATTTAATAAGAAGTAAACCTGTCAGCCTTGTGGGGGGAATATAGAAGTCTGAGGAGGTGACAGGTGAGAGCCGCAGGAGGTGGAGGAGGAAGAGGAGGAGGAGGAGAAGGTGGAGGAGGGGGTGGAGGAGGTGGAGGAGGAGGAGGAGGAGGTGGTGGAGGATGAGGAGGTTTAGGAGGAGGAGGAGGTGGTGGAGGATGAGGAGGAGGTGGAGGAGGAGGAGGAGAGGTGGAGGAGGAGGAGGAGGAGGAAGAGGAGGGAAAAGAGAGAAAACACAGAAAACCCTAGAAGGAGTTAGACATAAATATTCCATAAACTCCTTTTCATTCCATGCGCCTTGACCTGGCAGACAGGCAGGCAGGAGGCTACAGCCACATTCTACGTCCAAGGAATGTGAATCCATTCAGTCATTCAAAAGAGAGTAAAAAAAATCAGAAAATAAATCCTCAGTATTATTGTTCTAATCTATAATCCCTGAAAGGAGGGTATGTACTCAGTGAGGGTAGATTAGTCTACTGTTCCCTGGAGCACTAGTCTCTCTCAGGTAAATCGAGAAGCTAGCCACATCCCTAATGGCAACCATAGAGCTCTGGTCAAAAGTAGTGCACTATACAGGGAATAGGGTGCCATAGGGCTCTGGACAAAAGTAGTGCACTATACACAGGGAATAGGGTGCCATAGGGCTCTGGTCAAAAGTAGTGCACTATACAGGGAATAGGGTGCCGTAGCGCTCTGCTCAAAAGTAGTGCACTATACAGGGAATATGGTGCCATTTGGGACGTACGCGCTGAGTACCATATAGTGCTTAGTACTCTAACCTCTACAAGAGATGATAGCTGGTAGTCTGTAAATCCCAATGTTTGGCAGGAATGACCCAGATCTTCATCCAGCCTTTTACACGGTATGAGTTCAGGAAATTCCGGTTGGGTGATGTCAACATGTAGTCTACTGTAGTATGTGAAATACAAGTCATGCATTTTTCTGCTGCGTTTTATAGAAAATGCTAACAGAAAATGCTTGTTTGAGTGGCGTTAGGCCTGTATAGTATTGCAGTTAACAATATTATACAAAATAGGACAAATATAAGCACCCACCAAATTATTATTTAGTATTATTATATAGTATTGCAGTTAATAATATTGTCATATTATGTTAATATCATGACATTGTTTTATGTAATTATTACCAAATATCCCGTGACTAGGCCTTTATGTAGATATATTTTGAAATGTGATTCATTCAGGGCCAGGTCAAAGCCCTCCATTACCTCCTTCGAAAGGCGATCATTCAGCCAGGTCAACCTTCTGAAGGCTGTCATTCAGCCAGTTCAACCTTCTAAAGGCTATCATTCAGCCAGGTCAGCCTTCTAAAGGCTATCATTCAGCCAGTTCAACCTTCTAAAGGCTATCATTCAGCCATTACCTCCTTCTAAAGGCTATCATTCAGCCAGTTCAACATTCTAAAGGCTATCATTCAGCCATTACCTCCTTCTAAAAGCTATCATTCAGCCAGTTCAGCCTTCTAAAGACTATCATTCAGCCAGTTCAGCCTTCTAAAGGCTATCATTCAGCCAGTTCAGCCTTCTAAAGGCTATCATTCAGCCAGTTCAGCCTTCTAAAGGTTATCATTCAGCCAGTCCAACCTTCTAAAGGCTATCATTCAGCCATTACCTCCTTCTAAAGGCTATCATTCAGCCAGTTCAACCTTCTAAAGGCTATCATTCAGCCATTACCTCCTTCTAAAGGCTGTCATTCAGCCAGTTCAACCTTCTAAAGGCTATCATTCAGCCAGTTCAGCCTTCTAAAGGCTATCATTCAACCAGTTCAACCTTCTAAAGGCTATCATTCAGCCAGTTCATCCTTCTAAAGGCTATCATTCAGCCAGTTCAGCCTTCTAACGGCTATCATTCAGCCAGTTCAACCTTCTAAAGGCTATCATTCAACCAGTTCAACCTTCTAAAGGCTATCATTCAGCCAGTTCATCCTTCTAAAGGCTATCATTCAGCCAGTTCAGCCTTCTAAAGGCTATCATTCAGCCAGTTCAACCTTCAAAAGGCTATCATCCAGCCAGTTCAACCTTCTAAATGCTATCATCCAGCCAGTTCAACCTTCTAAAGGCTATCATTCAGCCATTACCTCCTTCTAAAGGCTATCATTCAGCCAGTTCAACCTTCTAAAGGCTATCATTCAGCCAGTTCAACCTTCTAAAGTTCAGCCTACTTCAGCCAGTTCATCCCAGAGGACTGCTCCTCTCTGCAGTGTGGAAGGAGGAACCTGTCACTTCTAGCCTCGGCACAATAAAACAACCTCTCTGGTTCTGGCCGGGGCTGAGGATGGGGATGCATAGTGCGCTCACACACACACACACACACACACACACACACACACACACACACACACACACACACACTGCTCCAGGCCCAATCTTCAACAGCCGCAGTGGAAATCGTGTTGTGTCTCTGTTGGTGTTTAATTGATCGATGATTGTCACTGATAACCTAGAGAGTTCCCATCAGCTACTATCTGACCTGGTTGAAAACAGACGGTCGTTGATTAGAAAGACAATGAGGGGGAAATCTACAACCGAACACAGCAGCCTTTCCTGTGTGTGTGTGTGTGTGTGTGTGTGTGTGTGTGTGTGTGTGTGTGTGTGTGTGTGTGTGTGTGTGTGTGTGTGTGTGTGTGTGTGTGTGTGTGTGTGTGTGTGTGTGTGTGTGCTTGCGTGTGTGTGTACATCTGTGTGAAGGTCACAGATTGAGGTCTCCCCCTTCTGGACAGATGGTGTAACTGCAGAAGGCAGATCAATAGTGATAGGTAGACCATTTTGTCCTTGAAGGATAGACTGACTGTCCCGCAGCGGCCCACTCGACTTGACACACACACACACACACACACACACACACACACACACGACAAGCTCCTCTCAAGACTGAAAGAAAGAGAGAAAGGCCTTAGGAATTAGCAAAGATTATGAAAGAACAGCAGCCTGCCAATATTGTCCACTAGCATTGAAACAAAAATAATATCAAACTGCATATAAATTTGACAAGCTCCTCTCAAGACTAAGAAAGGCCTTGGGAATTAACATGATTATATTGACTTGATTAAAACTTGTCCCAACTGCAGAATACAGGATATCAATGGTGTCTCCTTTAAGCATTGTATAAAGAATGGAATTAAACCAATTGCAGAATCAATAACAATAATTGATTTAAGTAGCCATACCAACCACAATATACCGTAATTTCCGGACTATAAGCTGCAATTTTTTTCCCAAGGTTTGAACCTCGCGGCTTAAACAATGATGCGGCTAATATATGGATTTTTCCCGCTTAAAATTTTTTTTTCTCCTAAAAAACACATTCTGTGACGTACTCTGTTTTTTGGCGGCATGAAGCTTTCATTAGACCAATGAAATTGCCGAACGGGTTAAGGTCAAACAACTTTTTTGTTTACTGTTTAGATTAAATCGAGCACTCTCAAACTTCCATTAATTCTGATTACGGTAGTGTAACGGCTGTCGTGAGAGGAAAGAGGAGACCAAGGTGCAGCGGAGGATGTGTTCATCATGAGACTTTTAATAGACCGAATTGAACACTAATAACAAAACACGAAAAGAAACGACAGCCAACAGTTCTGTCAGGAACTACACTAAACAGAAAACAATCCCCCACAAAACCCAAAGGAAAAACAGGCTCCTTATGTGTGACTTCCAATCAGCAACAATGAACTTCAGCTGTGCCTGATTGGGAGCCACACGCGGCCCAAAACAAAGAAATACAAAAACATAGAAAAATTAACATAGAATGCCCACCCAATGTAACACCCTGGAGAACAAAAAGAAGAACAAAAAAACCCTCTCTATGGCCAGGGCATTACAGTACCCCCCCCCCCCCCCCCCCCGGGGTGCGGACTCCGGCCGCAAAACCTGACACTGAAGGGGAGGGTCCGGGTGGGCCTTCTTACGGCGGCGGCTCAGGTGCGGGACGTGGTCTCTGCTCCACCCTCGGCGTCGCCCTCTTAGGTGGCGCACCTGGCCGCGCCGAAGGTCTGGTGGGCGACCCTGACTGCGCCCGGCTGGCGGGCGGTGATAGCTGCGCCCGGCTGGTGGGCGGCGATGGCTGCGCCCGGCAGGCGGGCGACCCTGGTTGCACCTGGCTGGCGGGCGGTGATGGTTGCGCCCGGCTGGCGGGCGACCCTGGTTGCGCCCGGCTGGCGGGCGGTGATGACTGCACCCGGCTGGCGGGCAGCGATGGCTGCGCCCGGCTGGCGGGCGACCCTGGTTGCGCCTGGCTGGCGGGCGTCCCTGGCGGCTCCGGCGGCACTGACCCAGGATTCACCAGGCTGAGGGGACATGTAAGAGGCCTGGCCCTAGGCACAGGCACAGGACTCACCGGGCTGGCGGGCGGCTCTGACTGCTCCGGACAGGCGGGTGGCTCTGACTGCTCCGGACAGGCGGGCGGCTCTGGCGGCTCCGGACAGGCGGGTGGCTCTGGCTGTTCCGGACAGGCGGGCGGCTCTGGCGGGCGGCTCTGGCGGCTCCGGACAGGCGGGCGGCTCTGGCGGCTCCGGACAGGCGGGTGGCTCTGGCTGTTCCGGACAGGCGGGCGGCTCTGGCGGCTCCGGACAGGCGGGCGGCTCTGGCGGCTCCGGACAGGCGGGCGGCTCTGGCGGCTCCGGACAGGCGGGCGGCTCTGGCGGCTCCGGACAGGCGGGCGGCTCTGGCGGCTCCGGACAGGCGGGCGGCTCTGGCGGCTCCTGACTGGCGGGCGGCTCTGGCGGCTCCTGACTGGCGGGCGGCTCTGGCGGCTCCGGACTGGCGGGCAGCTCTGGCGGCTCTGGACTGGCGAGACCCACTGGAGGCCTAGTCCTAGGAGGCGGCACAGGACAGACCAGGATGGGGAGACCCACTGGAGGCCTGGTCCGAGGAGGAAGCACAGGCTTAACCAGGATGGGGAGACCCACTGGAGGCCTAGTCCTGGGAGGTGGCACAGGACGGACCAGGATGGGGAGACCCACTGGAGGCCTAGTCCTGGGAGGTGGCACAGGACAGACCAGGCTGGAGAGATCCACTGGAGGCCTGGTCCGAGGAGGAGGCACAGGATAAACCGGGCTGTGGGGGAGCACTGGAGTTCTAGACTTTATGCTCTTTACCCATACTCCAGGCTGAATGCCCACTTTGGCCCGGCACGGGCGGAGAGCAGGCATTGGGCGAACTGGACCCTCCCAGCGCCCTGGAGACACAGTGCGCAGAGCCGGTTGCAGGATACCCTGGCCCGAAAAGGCGCACTGGAGACCAGACGTGCTGAGCTGGCACAACCCGTCCTGGCTCGATGCCTGCCCTCGCATGGCACTTGCGGGGGGCTGGTATGTAGCGCACCGGGCTTTGAACGCGTACTGGGGACACCGTGCACTCCACAGCATAACACGGTGCCTTACCAGTACCACGCTGCTTCCGGTAAGCACGGGGAGTTGGCTCAGGTCTACCGCCTGACTCCGCCAATCTCCCCGTGTGCCCCCCCCCCCAATTTTTTTATTGGGGCTGCCTCCCGTGTCCGTCGCTCTCCCTCGGCAGGTTGTTGCAGTGGTCAAATAATTGATCCCATGTCCAGTCAATCCTGGACTCCAACACCTCCAGCGACCAGGATGCCATGACTTCCCGAGCGCGCTGCTTCCTATAGTCCTCCTTGTGCTGCTCCTTCCTCCGCTGCCTGGTCCGTTTCTGGTGGGGGATTCTGTAACGGCTGTCGTGAGAGGAAAGAGGTGACCAAGGTGCAGCGGAGGATGTGTTCATCATGAGACTTTTAATAGACCGAATTGAACACTAATAACAAAACACGAAAAGAAACGACAGCCAACAGTTCTGTCAGGAACTACACTAAACAGAAAACAATCCCCACAAAACCCAAAGGAAAAACAGGCTCCTTATGTGTGACTCCCAATCAGCAACAATGAACTTCAGCTGTGCCTGATTGGGAGCCACACACGGCCCAAAACAAAGAAATACAAAAACATAGAAAAATTAACATAGAACGCCCACCCAATGTAACACCCTGCCCTAACCAAAATAAAGAACAAAAAACCCCTCTCTATGGCCAGGGCGTTACAGGTAGTCATTTTGTCACCCTCATCATGGCAAAGACACGGAGAAATGCATATTATTTTTGTTACAAGCCGTGTTTTGTTAAAGCCTATTTATTTTTGTTACAAGCCGTGTTTCGTTAAAGCCTGTGTAAAGTTCATTTGTTTCAATGTACCGGTAGGCACCTGCGGCTTATAGACATGTGCGGCTTACTTATGTTCAAAATAATATTTTTTTTTAAATTCAGTGCGTGCGGCTTATATTCAGGTGCGCTCAATAGTCCGGAAATTACGGTAGACAGCCATATAGCCTATGCATTAAAGATGCCCTTCAGGATCTGAAGCACAACAAATGAATTCCTAACCTACAGGAGAAATTGGATTCGTAAAATAGTTTACAAACTGCAAAGTAACATATCATATGAAATGGATGACGTAGTACACAATCTGATGATGTAGCACACAAAATACGGGGACCACCTTTAGCTCGTTAGCACCACTTTCAAAACTGCTGTCTGAAATTATACAAAAGTTTGAGAGTGCATCTTTAATTCATGCCTTCCATTCTGTCATGTACTGTACTCCACATCAGAGTTTTCTCAAGAAGTCTGTGGCACATTTGTGATGCTAGTCAGCCAATGCCCCCAGGCCAGGAAGTCACTAAAAGCAACAACAAAAAAACTAAACTCTAGTCTAAAATATTAGGGTCCGGAAACAACTAAGCTGAGTGCATGGTAGCTACTTTCTGTCAGCTGTCTTCTGTTTTCTCCATCCACTCTGCGCTGGTAGTCCAAACTGAGATATATTAATAACTAGGTGACATGATGTAACCCCTAGACTGTAGATACACTGCTCCACTGGCTAACGATGACAGGGCCTTATTAGGACCAGACTTCCTGATTGATCCAGGATAATCAGCTCATTAGGCCTGATTAGCTACTGTTCAAGGGGAATCATTCCCACAGGATTGTCTCAGGGATGTGTGTATGTGTTCTGAGGTTGTACTACCATGTCTGAGAACAACGGGCGATAAGAGTCTGGATTAGCTAGGTAAATAAGTGGAGCTACTCTCTGCCAGTGTCTGCAGTACAAAACAGGGCAAAATTATGTGTACTCATTGTTTCTTTGCAAAGTACAACATTATACATACAACAAAAACAAAGTTATTGAACTTATGTACGATATGTTCACAGTAGGCTATATATTGAACAATATATTGAACTCTATATTGAACTATTTATTGAACTCTATATTGAACTATATATTGAACTCTATATTGAACTATATAATGAACTCTATATTGAACTCTATATTGAACTATATATTGAACTATATATTGAACTACATATTGAACTAAAAATTGAACTCTATATTGAACTCTATATTGAACTCTATATTGAACTGTATATTGAACTATATATTGAACTCTATATTGAACTATATATTGAACTATATATTGAACTATATATTGAACTATATATTGAACTCTATATTGAACTCTATATTGAACTCTATATTGAACTATATATTGCGTATTATAAAGGTGTTCTAATGTTAGTCCTATATGTGTAATTAAGATCAACTGTTCACCCTTATATGGAGAGAGAGAGAGAGAGAGAGAGAAAGAGAGCGAGAGCAAGAGAGAGAAACAGCGAAAGAGAGAGAGCAAGAGAGTGAAAGAGAGAGAGAGAGAGGGAGAGAACAAGAGGGAGAGAACGAGAGAGAGAAAGAGTGAGAGTGAAAGAGAGAGCCAGAGAGTGAAAGAGAGAGACAGAGAGAGACGGAGAGAGCAAGAGAGAGAGCAAGAGAGAGAAAGAGAGAGAGAAAGAAAGAGCGAGAGAGAGAGAGTGAGAGTGAAAGAGAGAGCCAGAGAGTGAAAGAGAGAGACAGAGAGAGAGGGCGAGAGAAAGAGAGAGCGAGAGAGAGAGAGAAAGAGAGCGTGAAAGAGAGAGAGAGAGGGAGAGAGCGAGAGAGCGAGAGAGGAAGAAACAGATCATGATGTGTTTAATCATTCCAGGTCAATGGCTTCTTGAAGGAAGGAGGGGCTTTAACAAAGACTAACCCAGAGTCTTTATGCAACCATCTACTCTGAATGGGAACAGGAAACCAACACGTCATTAGTTAAAACAATTAAAAAATAAAACCTTTGGGGCTGGTTTCCTGGACACAGATTAAGCCTAGTTCTGGACAAAAAAAAACCCTGTTCAAAGAAGAACCGGGTATTTATTTTATTTTACTTTATGTCCGGGAAACCAGCCCTTAACATTACTAGTACCTAAACATTCTTCTCAGATTACCTGATCCTTTAGTACTGAAGGATTAACTATCCTCAAAGTAAAAGCTTGATGGCACGAAAATCCGACTGGGAAAGTGTCATGTATTGGCATTGCTTTGGGAAATCATCAAATGAACGGCAAGACACCAACTCCTGGAAGGGGATGTTGATGATAGTTAGTCGTGACACTCCCCAAAACGACTTTATGCAAATCAGCATTTTTATTTTCCAAGGCGTCATGACACCGCGACCGATGCAAAGGCAACTGTTCAGAGAAAAGATAAAATGGAACCTCCAACTAGTTGGCTTTACTGTTCCCTTTAATCTCAGCTATTAATCACACACTAAGAGATGTAAAAGCATCAATCATGAGCAAATAGCATGATGGATGGAGGAGTCAAGTGGTCCTTCTCTCTCTGTCTCAGTAGACACCAACCAACCAACTGGTCACCTCTCTCTCTCTCTCCCTCTCTCTCTGAACTTGCAAATGCAGAAGGAGGAGAAGGAGTGAGGGAGGGAGGAGGAGAGAGGAGGAGAGAGGAGGAGAGAGGAGGAGAGAGGAGAAGAGAGGAGGAGGGAGGAGGAGAGAGGAGAAGAGAGGAGGAGGGAGGAGGAGAGAGGAGGAGAGAGGAGGAGTGAGCCTGATACTCCTTTCATCCCAGGCCATACATTGTCTCCCTCACCACCACAAACCCAAAGGGCATAGCTCCCCATTCATCTCTCATTATTTATCTCCCCTTCACAATAAGAGTCTCTGCCCAGTTTACTGGATTAATGGTAGAATGTTGAATTGGGGAGCCGGGTAATGAATCAGACAGCCTGGTCCGGTGCGGCCGGGCAATGTGAAAATATCTGCATCCCAAATGGCATCCTATTCCCTACATAGTGCGCTACTTTTGACCATAGGTAGTGTACTATGTAGGGAGTAGGATACCGTTTTGGGACGTAGACAATGACGCAGGGAGGACGCCATCCTCCACAGCCCCACCCCTCCCTTTCACGGCTCCACGTCACGTCCCCCAGCCAGCACATTAATCATACGGCAGGAGGAATGAGGCAGAGCATCTGTATTACTTACAAATGGTGGACCAGTGTCGCTGAAGGACAAGGAAAGGCACAACGTAGCCAGCATTAGACTTTCAGTCGCTGTTATAGGAAAAGACTGGAGCGAAGGAGACGATACAAAATGGGGGAGAAAGGAGTGTGTGTGTGTGTGTGTTTGTGTTGTGTGTGTTTGAGTTGTGTTGTGTGTGTTTGTGTTGTGTTTGTGTGCGTGTGTGTGTGTGTGTGTTCCTCTATTCAGCCCAACACACATTAGCAGGTATAAAGACAAGGACAGAAGGAGGATATGGTGTCTAAAAATGGAACCTAGAAAACTAAGGGTTGTATTTTAGCACTGCCTGTTCGCCTATCCATTTGAATTTGCAGTGGAGGTGTTGAATGATTACATTTACATTTTTCAAAACCAAGCAAAGACAGATAAGGGAGCCTGATTGTTTGTTTGTGTGTGATGAGGTATTGTGGAGGCAGGGATTGTGTTAGCCAGCTACCTGTAATGAAATCGCAGTCAATAGGAAAATTCAATTTATGTACACTACCGGTCAAAAGTTTTGACCAAGGTCCTTTGCCTTGATGACAGCTTTGCACACTGTTGGCATTCTCTCAACCAGCTTCACCTGGAATGCTTTTTCAACAGTCTTGAAGGAGTTCCCACATATGCTGAGCACTTGTTGGCTGCGTTTTTTCTTTGCTCTGTGGTCCGACTCATCCCAAACATCTCAATTTGGTTGAGGTCTGGTGATTGTGGAGGCCAGGTCATCTGATGCAGTACTCCATCACTCTCCTTCTTGGTAAAATAGCCCTTACACAGCCTGGAGGTGTGTTGGGTAATTGTCCTGTTGAAAAACACATGATAGTCCCACTAAGCCCAAACCAGATGGGATGACGTATCGCTGCAGAATGCTGTGGTAGCCATACTGGTTAAGTGTGCCTTTAATTCTAAATAAATCACAGACAGTGTCACCAGCAAAGCACCCCTACATCATCACACCTCCTCCTCCATGCTTTATGGTGGGAAATACACATGCGTAGATCATACGTTCACCCACACCTCGTCTCACAAAGACACGGCGGTTGGAACCAAAATTCTCCAATTTGGACTCTAGACCAAAGGACAGATTTCCACCAGTCTAATGTCCATTGCTCATGTTTCTTGGCCCAAGCAAGTCTCTTCTTCTTATTGGTGTCCTTTAGTAGTGGTTTCTTTGCAGCAATTCGACCATGAAGACCTGATTCACACAGTCTCCTCTGAACAGTTGATGTTGAGATGTGTCTGTTACTTGAACTCTGTGAAGCATTTTTTGGCCTGCAATTTCTGAGGCTGGTAACTAATTAATTTATCCTCTGCAGCAGAGGTAACTCTGGGTCTTCCTTTCCTGTCACGGTCCTCATGAGAGCCAGTTTCATCATAGCGCTTGATGGTTTTTGCGACGGCACTTGAAGGAGCTTTTAAAGTTCTTGAAATGTTCCGTATTGATATTGACTGACCTTCATGTCTTAAAGTAATGATAGACTGACGTTTCTCTTTGCTTATTTGAGCTGTTCTTGTCATAATATGGTCTATCTTCTGTATACAACCCCTACCTTGTCACAACACAACTGATTGGCTCAAACACATTAAGAAGGAAAGAAATTCCACAAATTAACTTTGAACAAGGCACACCTGTTAATTGAAATGCATTCCAAGAGTGTGCAAAGCTGTCATCATGGCAAAGGGTGGCTATTTGAAGAATCTCAAATATAAAATATATTTTGATTTTGTTTAAGACTTTTTCGGTTACTACATGATTCCATATGTGTAATTTCATAGTTTTGATGTCTTCACTATTATTCTACAATGTAGAAAATAGTAAAAAAGAAAGAAAAACCCTTGAATGAGTAGGTGTTCTTTTGACCGGTAGGTTACGTACTTATGATATCGAGATAACATGTCCTTTATAACGTGCTAACCTTGCCTCATAACTTTGAGTGATGACATAGCTAAACTGTGAATTATCCACTCATGCAATCCATATTCATCACAATGCATATGAATGGTTAATGAGATAGTATGCTGTGAATCATGTTGGACTTTGACATTTAATGCTCAACATGATATGCCTCATTATGTTCATTAATATGTCTCTGCTTTACTTAAAGGCCCACTGTGATTTTCTCAGCCATTTTATGTGTTTTCAAATTACGAAGTCTGTTAAGAGCCTTTTCCTTGAAGGTCCACTATGATTTAATTATGTTAAGAGCCCTTTCCTTGAAGGCCCACTATGATTTAAGTCTGTTAAGAGCCTTTTTATTGAAGGTCCACTATGATTTAATTCTGTTAAGAGCCCTTTCCTTGAAGGTCCACTATGATTTAATTCTGTTAAGAGCCCTTTCCTTGAAGGTCCACTATGATTTAATTCTGTTAAGAGCCCTTTCCTTGAAGGTCCACTATGATTTAAGTCTGTTAAGAGCCCTTTCCTTGAAGGCCCACTATGATTTAATTCTGTTAAGAGCCCTTTCCTTGAAGGCCCACTATGATTTAATTCTGTTAAGAGCCCTTTCCTTGAAGTTCCACTATGATTTAATTCTGTTAAGAGCCCTTTCCTTGAAGGCCCACTATGATTTAAGTCTGTTAAGAGCCCTTTCCTTGAAGGCCCAATATGATTTTCAAAGTCATATGTTATTACAACTTAAGGGGTGGGCCTTTAAGAGATACTGTATACAAAGAGAGAGCAGGCATGGATATCAAATGTGTAATGGATTTTTTGATTCCTAACAGAATGAATATTGGGCTGTGTTACAGGAAGATGAGGGTGGTGAGGGCCGGTTCAGCTTCACTGCCTATGGCATGGGCCCAGCCTGCCTGCAGGCCAAAGATGGCATGGCCATCAAAGGGAACAACAACAACGCACCGACCGCCACTGCCGGCCCTCAGGAGAAAACGGTGGAAGAGATGCGCAAGCTCTTCATCGGCCGCGCGAAGAGGATCGACACGGTCTCTCGCGTGGCTTTCCCGCTGGTCTTCCTCATTTTTAATATTTTCTACTGGCTCGTATACAAGATCATCCGAAGCACGGATGTACACCAGATGACGTAAGCAAGGGAAGAGAGAGAGTTCAATACCACGCCATCCTGCTCCCAACCCCAATACTCCTCGCTCTTCACTTGCTCACTTGCTTTTGGTGGCTATCGCCTTGGCAAAGGTCATTTATCAATATTTGTTATTTTATTTTCTTTCCCTCCCTCTTTTCTCCCTAATAATCCGGACCAGTGCAATAGCAATGCAGTAAAATGCATGATATCTGAATGTGGCAATATATTTACAAAACGATAAAGAAGTAAATATTACGACTTTTACCGATACATCCAAGAACTTTGGAATTTATGATAACTGGGAATTTAAAAAGAAAGAGCGAGAGATTCTCTTCTAAGAAGTGTTCGTTTTTTTTCGCAACTCGAAGAAGACAAATACTGCATTATAAAGAAGAAGAATTTGGTGAAACATACAGCACTGTAATATATTAATATATCTATTATACATTTAAAAACTGTTATTTCTTCGAAAGGCAGGCGTCTGGATGGAACACGAGGGATGGATTTTAAAGGATTCTAAGATGATTTAGTGCTTCCATGAATAAAGTGATGCAAGGATCATATGTCCTATATATCTCAATTAGCTTCAATGTGTGTTGCAAGCACTTGTCAACGCTCCCTGAGCCCTCAACAGAAACTGAGATGTGGTTGATGCTTCTATCAACTATATGAAGGAAACTTGATGAGTGGGGGGGGGTCAAAATAATATTCTATTGTTTCTAACCGCTGTGGTCAACGTGTTCCTCTATCTGTCCTTAACTTTATTTCTTAATTGCATATCGTTTTTTAATGAACGTACCCAGTATACATCATGTTGCTGTAATCAGCTCAAGCTCTTCTTGGGAACTCTAACGTCTAATTCTAAAGGGACATTTGCCATCATTCACATATCGTCATTGTTGCATTCCTTTATTTATTTATTCATGTGTTATTTTAAGGATTTGGTACTTCAATCAAAATATGATTAATTAAAAGTAAATCTACAGTGAAAAAGCAATTTCAAAAATCCTGAATCTTCCTACTCATTTCATTGAAGCTATACTGTTAACATTTGTTTAGTTCTTTTCATAGCTTATTGCTTATTGCCCAGGTACAGTAAGATACCCGGCAGGCGATGGAAGAAAAATGTAGTGAGTTAAGATTTAACAAGAAAACACCTACTGTACCTTAACAATTATTACCATTGATACATTTACACACATTAATAATGTAGCTAAAAAAACATGTGTTATTATAATCATTTACAAAATATGTCTAAAGATATTCACTCAAAATCATGGAAAAAAGTTTGCTACTTTAACAGCAATGATTAACACAATGTTCTCATTGGTGTACCATCCAGTACATGTTATAGTTCACACTACTACAGGATTCCGTGTAACTGATTCATTTATTCAACTAGTCAGAGGCTTGATTTAAGATACTGAAATCCATTACTTCTCACCAAGCTTTTCTATGCAATAATTAATATATGCAATTATTTTTTTATTAGCTTTAACATTTACAAAACATTATCATGAATCTGTTTGAACTTGTGTGACATCAAGGCTTTTAATCTCAGACATCACAAATCACAGTGCTCCTATTTCCAATGGTGGACATACATACATACATACATACATACGTACATACGTACATACGTACATACGTACATACGTACGTACGTACACACACAAGGCCTTCATATCTACATCCCCAAGCATAATGTAAACTTTTCACCCTCCTCCTAGGCCCATCATTCTAAACTCATTCACATTCAACTACAAGCAGGCCAAGCTACAGTGGCTTTTCATATTGCATATTTAAGACATTTTGCTCTCTGTAGGCCCACCTCTGGTACATTGTTTAGCTAGCCTAAAGTGCTAAAGTCACCAAGCCCCAGAAATAAAAACTACACTACTGCTACCACAGGAAATATGGCCTGCGAGACATTGTCATGGATGGGAGACTCGGACACAGTGGAAATAAACACTTGTCGAGTGAGTTTTTTACATTTAAATTCATTGCCAAATGTTATTTTCCTCTACTTGGTTTTTATTCCAAACCAAATAAGTATTTTGTTAACCTACGATCATTGCCTTCCTGGTTCGGTTTTGAATATGATGACATAAGGGGAAAGATGCCAGAACACCTTTGCAAAAGATATTATGCACTGGTTCAGGATATTATTTTGGTTTTATTGTCGTAACTTAAATTGATTCAGTTCTTTCCATTGACTTTCCAGTGTGTGGATAAAGTGCTTCCATTTATTTTTGTGGTAATATGATGCTATTCAATTAACAATATAATATATTTTGATATGAAACTTTTTCAGCTTCTTCATCCCTGTTTTTTTTTCTTCTTGAAAAGTGTAATCCGTTACTTTAACAGGTCATAGATTTCAGCATGTGTTAATGATAGTTTGAGGTGGTTTGATGTTTAAGGCTTGATGGACTTGCACAATATTTAACATTTCGGTCAACTATTTCTTAAAATATATATTATCTTCCGGTAATTCATATTACCTTCAAGGCAGTATTTGTCAAAAACATATTGGTGTGTTTTCAACAGACACGGTCGATGGGTAAATTGATTTGAAGGGCTATGTTTTTCTATTAGTATTATTTTTATCCCAGCAAATTAACTTTCAACATGTATAATGTTATGCTTTACCCAAAACTGCATTTATAAAAGTGAATTGCTAAAAGGGAGTTAAAACGTATTGGCCATGTAAAACATCAGCACAGTAATCAATATGTTTTGAAAGTGACAAAACATTTGATAGTTATTTGTAGGCCACAATATTTCAGCACAGATTTTGACCATGAATCTTTCCTCAGTTTTGACTTCCTCAGACAAAACTATCCATTAAATAAAATGTTATCCAGTGTTGAATATGCAACAAACTAGCAACTAATCATATCATATACCTCCAATCAACCACCATGATATTCACTTATCCATTCAATAGTCATGGATTGAACTCTGCCCTGACCATGTGAACGATCACTGCACTTGGGAAAATGCTATATGGATTTATTGTAACCAATTGCTTATTAAGGTGCATTATTACTAGTGACCTGTCCAGGGCGTGTACTTGTACATCAAGCTGCCTCATGCTACAGAAACAGGAGATAGGCTCCAGGGTTGGGGTCAATTCCAATTTAAATTGAATTTTAATTCAATTGAGGCTTGTCCTGGAATTTGAATTGAATACATGGGAAATGAATAGGAAGAAGGAATTGAATTGGAATTGAATTTCTGGAATTTACCCTGACCCTGATAGGCTCCTGCCCTACGGGACAAGGGGCAGGGGCTCGGACAAGGCTTACTTTGTTTATTATGTTATTCCAGATGGAAATGACACTTACTGCTCTGAATAGACAACTTCAACAAGGTCTAACGTATTCTAGAACACTGACACATTCTAGAACAAGAATTGTATGTTTAACTTAATTGCTCAGCAGATCAATGTTCAAAGTATGGAAGTGGTTAGAATGTCCAGTGATGGGGAAACCTCCATTGGACAGCTGGACTTCCTACCCTTCATATCAACCTGACCTATCATAATGTCAAATATTATTGACAATGAAGGAAGTTCATATAATATTTGGCATATAGGACAGTGCAATATGAACATTTTAAAAGTATGAAATTCAACTAGCATGTTATGATTTGTTAGTAATTGCTGATAACAACAGCTGTTTGATTCTGTTTATTGTATTTTTTATATATCAGATGCCCTGGTTATGGTGACGCACTCACCAACCAGTGATAGAGATGGACAGAAATAACCAGTCATGAACTGAACTGTACACAAAAATTGAAACTTTTTTATTTAGGTATTTTTATTATTTTTTAGCACAAGTTGGAATGGCCTTAATTTTGTTTTACTTGCTTAAATATTGTGTATTGGCACAAAGTGCACATCTTAATTTGCTAATTACAGTTATCATAATAATCCAAGAGTGCACTTCAGAAGAAGGAAAAAAGTTCAGCAAATCCTTTTTATTTTTCATTAAAATGTGAAAACACTGAATATTTTGCATGAATATAATTACAATGGCAGATATTTTTGGCTTGTACAAAAATGTGAGCAATTTGAAGAAAAAAGGAATGTACAATTTCTGCTGTAAATGTATATAACTAAATATTTATTGAAATATGTCATTATAAGTAATTCTAATTACAATTAAAGGTTTTCTGAACAAAAATGTTTCCCTTTTTTTATTGTCAAGAGTTGGATAGTCAGAGTTAAACTATTACTTCCTGTTACCCAGGTCAAAGATCTGTTATCCAGGTCAAGGATCTGTTACCCAGGTGAAAGATCTGTTATCCAGCTCAAGGATCTGTTACCCAGGTCAAAGATCTGTTACCCAGGTCAAAGATCTGTTACCCAGGTGAAAGATCTGTTATCCAGCTCAAGGATCTGTTACCCAGGTCAAAGATCTGTTATCCAGGTCGAAGATCTGTTACCCAGCTCAAAGATCTGTTACCCAGGTCAAAGATCTGTTACCTAGGTCAAAGATCTGTTATCCAGGTCAAGGATCTGTTACCCA
Source organism: Salmo salar (assembly GCF_965601325.2). Lineage (NCBI taxonomy): Eukaryota > Metazoa > Chordata > Actinopteri > Salmoniformes > Salmonidae > Salmo > Salmo salar. Next base: position 98,683,887 of record NC_138299.1, on the reverse strand, counting down.
GGTCAAAGATCTGTTATCCAGGTCAAGGATCTGTTACCCAGGTCAAAGATCTGTTTCCAAATCAAATTAAATCAAATTTTATTGGACTAATATACACAAATCTAAGTAAAGGAATGGAATAAGAATATATACATATGGATGAATTTTTTTTTCCCAGATCAAAAATCTGTTTCCCAGATCAATGATCTGTGTATAATCATACCAATTAAATCACGTCTGTAGGTTGTTGTAATCATTCTATTGCTAACTAGCAAAAAGCCCTTGAGGGGAAAAATATTTCTCTCTTAGAAAATTAAATTCAAATTGAAATTGTAAGTATTATCCTTTTGTAAGGTCATATTCCTAAGATTCAGTGGCCTAAAGGTAAATTCACACACTACGGAGACGGAAGGTACGGAGCGTAGTGCAGTGTTGCATTGTCACAAATGATACGGCTCCTTGTAATACACTCTGGCGTTCGACTTACTTTTTTATTTTACCCGAAAATTGAGACTCCCGGTATCATTCCTTCCGCAGCCGTGGGGGCATTGTTGTCGCTTGGTTCCTTGGATCTGATCTATAGGCTACATAAGCTATTCATCAATGCAGCCTATTTTTCATTGATAAAGAAATATAATCTCAGCGACTGTTGAAACAGTAAACCGAATAACAAGAATCCACCCAAAAAGGTATTTTATTTGGGGTTAGCTGACAACGTCATGAAAATGATGCACACGCTTCAATGGGGAAGAAGTCTGTGTGTTGTTGTGATTCTGAATGGCCAGAGCAACAATGACAAGAAGTTGAGAGAATTTCTTCACTCTGTGCTGCTGACGACTATTTTGGTCCGTTCATATAGGAGTAATAAAGGCCCATTTTTTTTTATTATGATGTATCAGGGGTTGTTGCAGCACCGTCAGCACCTCTAGTTCCTGTGGCTATGCTGTCTATAGTGATTCCAGGCTATTGTGAAACGGTAGAACCTGCTGTATCCAACTAGCTAGCCATGTACTCTTTTCTCTGTGACCAAAACATGATGACTAGTAAGGGAAGGTGACTCTTCCTTGCTTTCACAAAATGAAATGACAAACATTTTAAAAACTTTGCTCTAGCCTCCTTGTGAATGAGGTTGGGACCCCTTGTGAGTGGGAGTGGGACCCCTTGTGAGTGGGAGTGGGACCCCTTGTGAGTGGAAGTGGGACCCCTTGTGAGTGGGAGTGGGACCGGTGAGGATATCACGTAACCACAGTGTGTCCACTGCTCCAAATATCCCACTCTACCCACGCGCATGTACATCAACAACAGAGTGAAGCCTGTAGTAACCTTATAGAGCCCTGAAACACAACACGACGCAAAACACACACACACACACACACACACACACACACAAAATTGGTTAAAAGTGGATGACTCGACAATATGTTCATATACCTCTTTATGGTCTCCCTCTATAAATCAGAAAACACTATATGTCATTACGTGCCTACAAGATAAACCAAAATGTCTCTCACAACCAACAAAGGGAACTATAACAAAGTAAATCACTTTGACAATCAAAACGAAACCAAAACATTTAATCCACTTTTAACAAATGGAGTGTGTTTTGTGTCATGTTGTGTTTCAGGGCACCTTACGGTTACTACAAGCTTCACTCCGTTGTTGATGTGCGTGTTGGTGGGGTGGAATTCTTGGAGCAGCAGACCTATTATGGCTACATGACATTCTCACCGGTCCCACTCCCATTCACAAGGGGTTCCACTCCCATTCACAAGGGGTCCCACTCCCATTCACAAGGGGTCCCACTCCCATTCACAAGGGGTCCCACTCCCACTCACAAGGGGTCCCACTCCCACTCACAAGGGGTCTCACTCCCACTCACAAGGGGTTCCACTCCCACTCACAAGGGGTCCCACTCCGATTCACAAGGGGTCCCACTCCCATTCACAAGGGGTCCCACTCTCATTCACAAGGGGTCCCACTCACACTCACAAGGGGTCCCACTCACAAGGGGTTCCACTCCCACTCACAAGGGGTCCCACTCCGATTCACAAGGGGTCCCACTCCCACTCACAAGGGGTCCCACTCCCATTCACAAGGGGTCCCACTCCCACTCACAAGGGGTCCCACTCCCACTCACAAGGGGTCCCACTCCCATTCACAAGGGGTCCCACTCACACGGGGTCCCACTCCCATTCACAAGGGGTCCCACTCCCATTCACAAGGGGTCCCACTCCCATTCACAAGGGGTCCCACTCCCACTCACAAGGGGTTCTACTCCCATTCACAAGGGGTCCCACTCCCATTCACAAGGGGTCCCACTCCCACTCACAAGGGGTCCCACTCCCATTCACAAGGGGTCCCACTCACACTCATAAGGGGTCCCACTCCCATTCACAAGGGGTCCCACTCCCATTCACAAGGGGTCCCACTCCCACTCACAAGGGGTACCACTCCCACTCACAAGGAGGCTAGAGCAAAGTTTTCAAAAAAAATCTTCATTTCATTTTGTGAAAGCAAGGAAGAGTCACCTTCCCTTACTAGTCATCATGTTTTGGTCACAGAGAAAAGAGCACATGGCTAGCTAGTTGGATACAGCAGGTTCTACCGCTTCACAATAGCCTGGAATCACTATAGACAGCATAGCCACAGGAACTAGAGGTTCTGAGGGTGCTGCAACAACCCCTGATATATCATAATAAAAAAATACTATATGAACACAGACCGTATGCTACATGAACACAGACCGTATGCTACGTGAACACAGACACTATGCTATGTGAACACAGACAGTATGCTATGTGACCACAGACAGTATGCAATATGAACACAGACACAATGCTTCTATGAACACAGACAGTATGCTACGTGAACACAGACAGTATGCAATATGAACACAGACAGTATGCAATATGTACACAGACAGTATGCAATATGTACACAGACAGTATGCTACGTGAACACAGACAGTACTTTAAAGGACAACTTGTCATCCAACCAGATACCTAGTTATTTGTAGGATGACATTTTTTCAATGGATAAGCCACCAGATGTGACAATGCTAACCTTCTCTGGCAGAGTTCTAGCTCTGGTAAAGGTCATGAATTTTATTTTTTGTACATTCAAGACGAGTTTGAGACCACAAAGGGAGGCCTGCGGTGACTGAAAAGCAGTCTGGAGCTCTTCAACAGCCTGTACCAGAGAAGGAGCACATCAATATATGACTGTGCTGGTTGCATCCCATTTCCCAAATCATTAATAAAAAGTGAGAACAACACAGGAGCTAAAATGGAACCCTGGGGCACACCTCTATTAATCTATGAAACCCTACATAGGGAATAGGGTTTCACTATGTAGGGAATAGGGTTAAGAAAGCTAGACTTGTGATTGTCAGTATATACACATTGTGTTCTGTCAGAAAGATAGTTCCTAAACCAATTTACTGCCCCTTCACTGAGACCAATGTTTCTGAGTCTGGCAAGCAACAATTCATGGTCAACTGAATCAAATGCCTTTGATAAATCCACAAACAGAGCAGCACAATGTTGCTTTTTATCAAGTGCATTAATGATGTCGTTTGCCACTGCCATAGCTGCAGTTGTGGTGCTGTGCCCCGATCTAAAGCCAGACTGAACCTTGCTCAGTATGTTATTTTCAATTAAGAGGTTTTTTAACTGTGAGTTCACTAGGGATTCATAGACATTGGCCAGGATAGGGAGTTTAGAGACAGGATGATAGTTATTAGCATCTGAGAGATCTCCAGCCTTTAGCAGTGAGAGGACATAAACGGATTTACAAATGCTTGGTATGGAATTGGTCAAGAGACTCAAGTTGAAAATGTGAGCCACAGGTTCAGTAATAATACCAGCTGCTATCTTTAAGAGGTAGGGGTCCAGGTTCTCTGGACCTGCAGACTTTTTAGTGTCTATTGCCTTTAGTGCTTTATAGACTTCAGCATAAGAAACAGGCTCAAAGTTAAAATGGTTCACATGAGGGCCTATATTATAGTTTACTGTAACAGAGCTAACATTAGAGGCCTGGGCCCCACCACTATCAAAAACTGAACCAGCAGATATGAAGTGCTTATTAAAAACCCCTACAATATGGGCTTTATCCTTCACTTCATTAGAATCCATCATTAAATGGTCAGGAAGGCCAGAGGATACATTAGAACCTGCCACTGATTTGATTAGCTTCCAGAACTTGGTAGGGTTGTTTAGGTTCTTCTGGACTTTCTGTTCAATCTTGTGCATTTGTTTCTTAGCAGCCCAGTCAACAGGAGCATTTGTTTCTTAGCACTCTGAAGGAGGCCCAGTCAACAGGAGCATTTGTTTCTTAGCACTCTGAAGGAGGCCCAGTCAACAGGAGCATTTGTTTCTTAGCACTCTGAAGGAGGCCCAGTCAACAGGAGCATTTGTTTCTTAGCACTCTGAAGGAGGCCCAGTCAACAGGACCATTTGTTTCTTAGCACTCTGAAGGAGGCCCAGTCAACAGGAGCATTTGTTTCTTAGCACTCTGAAGGAGGCCCAGTCAACAGGAGCATTTGTTTCTTAGCACTCTGAAGGAGGCCCAGTCAACAGGAGCATTTGTTTCTTAGCACTCTGAAGGAGGCCCAGTCAACAGGACCATTTGTTTCTTAGCACTCTGAAGGAGGCCCAGTCAACAGGAGCATTTGTGTGTCTAGCTTAATTGTTGACAGACAATTTGTTCCTTGGACATGGTGGGATCTTTTTGTGTCTGTAAAATTAATTATGCGAGTCATAGCAGTGGAAACGCCTTTATGCGCAAATATTGATTTAATAACAATCATATTGAAGTGAACTTGGAGTCACGCGATGATTTGTGTTTGGTCTGTGTAGTTTATTAGTCTACAGATTCAATAAATGATGATGAACTTCACAGGGTGGTGAAAGTGCACATGATGAGCTTGATGCTCCTTTCCAATAAATGGTCTTATTTTGGTGACATGATGATGCTTGGCTGCCGTTTGACAAATAAAACAAATATCGCTCTTATCCAGAATAATCTCAAAATGCAGGTAGCCTACCAGCATTGAGCTGTTGGCTAGAGGGCACGTGCCAAGACCAGAGTGGGCACGTTTGCTGTTTAACACAAGAGTTTGTGGCAAAACCATCAGTAGAGTTGAAAATGCGATGGAAACCCATTTAACTTTGTATTTTTTAATTCAGTACAATGTCATTTAACCACAAAAGTTATTTTTTATGTGCACGACGTCATCACCCACAGCCTTTTATATCCACAATGACTCCACAGCCTTTTTATCCACAATAAGTCCACAGCCTTTTTATCAACAATGAGTCCACAGCCTTTTTATCCACAATAAGTCCACAGCCTTTTTATCCACAATAAGTCCACAGCCTTTTTATCCACAATGAGTCCACAGCCTTTTTATCCACAATAAGTCCACAGCCTTTTTATCCACAATGAGTCCACAGCCTTTTTATCCACAATGAGTTCACATCCTTTTATATCCACAATGAGTCCACAGCCTTTTATATCCACAATGAGTCCACAGCCTTTTATATCCACAATGAGTCCACAGCCTTTTATATCCACAATGAGTCCACAGCCTTTTTATCCACAATGAGTCCACAGCCTTTTTATCCACGAGTACACAGCCTTTTTATCCACAATAAGTCCACAGCCTTTTTATCCACAATGAGTTCACATCCTTTTATATCCACAATGAGTCCACAGCCTTTTATATCCACAATGAGGCCACAGCCTTTTATATCCACAATGAGTCCACAGCCTTTTATATCCACAATGAGTCCACAGCCTTTTTATCCACAATGAGTCCACAGCCTTTTTATCCACAATGAGTACACAGCCTTTTTATCCGCAATGAGTTCACAGCCTTTTTATCCGCAATGAGTCCACAGCATTTTTATCCACATTGAGTCCACAGCCTTTTTATCCGCAATGAGTCCACAGCCTTTTTATCCGCAATGAGTTCACAGCCTTTTTATCCGCAATGAGTCCACAGCCTTTTTATCCGCAATGAGTCCACAGCCTTTTTATCTGCAATGAGTCCACGGCCTTTTTATCCGCAATGAGTCCACAGCCTTTTTATCCGCAATGAGTCCACAGCCTTTTTATCCGCAATGAGTCCACGGCCTTTTTATCCGCAATGAGTCCACAGCCTTTTTATCCACAATGAGTCCACAGCCTTTTTATCCGCAATGAGTTCACAGCCTTTTTATCCGCAATGAGTCCACAGCCTTTTTATCCGCAATGAGTCCACAGCCTTTTTATCCGCAATGAGTCCACAGCCTTTTTATCCACAATGAGTCCACGGCCTTTTTATCCACAATGAGTCCACAGCCTTTTTATCCACAATGAGTTCACATCCTTTTATATCCACAATGAAAATGCGGGTATTGTTTTATGCAGATTTTTGAATATTTGCATGTAAATCTGTCGTAAATTGGATGGAAACCTAGTTTATGATACTTCATTAAAACAACTAAAGGATATGTCCCAAATTACACCCTTTGCCCTACATAGCGCAGTATTTTTGACCAGTTCTGTTCGAAAGTATCGCACTACATCTCCCTCATCTCTTGAGTTATGATGTAAAAATCTCCTGGCACACAGTGACTGACTGACCTTCCTCCTCTTAAACACACAGTAGGCAGGTTTCCATTGACCCGGGATTAATCGACAAAAGCAATGTGGGAAAAATAATCATTGCGATATGTGTAATAAAACGCCAGATATAGGATACATTTTCTAAAGATCAATAAACATTTTGTCTGTTTCGACAGGGGTGGATTTTTCTTTTGTTGAACTTTCTTTATTGCGACACGTGATGGAAACTATGATTGCTAAGTCATTTTGATGGTACACGTGGCACGTGACGTCATCACATAACTATAAAGCGCTACTTCACATTTGATTCTAAATGCCTGAACTTCCTCCTCTGTAATGTGATATTTTTAGCTGTTGGATGACGATGACCCAATAAAGGACTAGGTTCCATCATGACATTGCGCCCTAAATGGTACCCTATTTCCTACAAAGTGCACGACTTACACCACAGGGCTATGGTCAAAAGTAGTGCACTATATAAGGAATAAGACGTCTTTTGTTACATAGTCATAGCTCTGGCTCCTCTGCCCTTGTTCAAGTGAGTGCGTAACAACTCACTGCACCTCCCCCTCTCCCTCTCCCAGACCACCCGGTCCCTTGGATGGCCCTGCAGTAAGTAGCAGGATACTACAGTGGGACTTACTGAAATGACATTACAGCTGACTCTGAAAACCACCCCCAGGGCCTGGAGCCAGTGAAACATGAAGGCTTTGACAGAAGTGTGTTTCTCAGTGTATGAAATAAGAGCATTTGGCCTCCCTCTCTGGTTAAGGCAAAAGATAGCACATTTTGGCATGTAATTATGGTGATAATTATGTTGTTTTACACAATAATGTGCATATTTTTTTGTGACCCTGCAAATACAACCCTATTTCACACTGAGAAATAAGCTCTGTTTTTGTTGTGTTGATGGTGATAACTAACCCTTGGTGGTTTCACCACATGATAACGAAGACTTTGACATTTCTTCACACGCCAGGATGGGAATGTTAATAGATTCAAACAGTCTTAATGAGAGACCTGATCGCCTCCAACGTGTTTGTGTCTGTGTGCTTAAGTGCCTGTTTGCATTCCTGCGTGTGTGTGTGTGTGTGTGTGTGTGTGTGTGTGTGTGTGTGTGTGTGTGTGTGTGTGTGTGTGTGTGTCTGTGTGTGTGTGTGTGTGTGTGTGTGTGTGTGTGTGTGTGTGTGTGTGTGTGTGTGTGTGTGTGTGTGTGTGTGTGTGTGTGTGTGTGTGTGTGTTCATTCCAGGGCTCCTCAGGCTATAGGCCCCTCTCTCTGGTTGAGACTGTGGTTGTATCCCTAATAGCACTCTGTTCTAAAAGTAGTGCACTATGTAGGGAATAGGGTTTCACTATGTAGGGAATAGGATTTCACTATGTAGGGAATAGGGTTTCACTATGTAGGGTTTCACTATGTAGGGAATAGGGTTTCACTATGTAGGGAATAGGGTTTCACTATGTAGGGAATAGGGTTTCACTATGTAGGGTTTCACTATGTAGGGGATAGGGTTTCACTATGTAGGGAATAGGGTTTCACTATGTAGGGTTTCGCTATGTAGGGAATAGGGTTTCAGGGGATAGGGTTTCACTATGTAGGGAATAGGGTTTCACTATGTAGGGTTTTGCTATGTAGGGAATAGGGTTTCAGGGGATAGGGTTTCACTATGTATGGAATAGGGTTTCACTATGTAGGGGATAGGGTTTCACTATGTAGGGAATAGGATTTCACTATGTAGGGAATAGGGTTTCACTATGTAGGGAATAGGATTTCACTATGTAGGGAATAGGGTTTCACTATGTAGGGGATAGGGTTTCACTATGTAGGGAATAGGGTTTCAGGGGATAGGGTTTCACTATGTAGGGAATAGGATTTCACTATGTAGGGAATAGGGTTTCACTATGTAGGGAATAGGGTTTCACTATGTAGGGAATAGGGTTTCACTATCTAGGGAATAGGGTTTCACTATGTAGGGAATAGGGTTTCACTATGTAGGGTTTTGCTATGTAGGGAATAGGGTTTCACAACTTGTAAGTCGCTCTGGATAAGAGCGTCTGCTAAATGACTTAAATGTAAATGTAGGGTTTCACTATGTAGGGAATAGGGTTTCACTATGTAGGGGATAGGGTTTCACTACGTAGGGAATAGGGGTTCACTATGTAGGGTTTTGCTATGTAGGGAATAGGGTTTCAGGGGATAGGGTTTCACTATGTAGGGAATAGGGTTTCACTATGTAGGGGATAGTGTTTCACTATGTAGGGAATAGGGTTTCACTATGTAGGGTTATGCTATGTAGGGAATAGGGTTTCAGGGAATAGGGTTTGACTATGTAGGGAATAGGGTATCACTATGTAGGGGATAGGGTTTCACTATGTAGGGAATAGGATTTCACTATGTAGGGAATAGGGTTTCACTATGTAGGGAATAGGGTTTCACTATGTAGGGAATAGGGTTTCACTATGTAGGGTTTTGCTATGTAGGGAATAGGGTTTCACAACTTGTAAGTCGCTCTGGATAAGAGCGTCTGCTAAATGACTTAAATGTAAATGTTAAATGTAAATGTAGGGTTTCACTATGTAGGGAATAGGGTTTCACTATGTAGGGGATAGGGTTTCACTACGTAGGGAATAGGGGTTCACTATGTAGGGTTTTGCTATGTAGGGAATAGGGTTTCAGGGGATAGGGTTTCACTATGTAGGGAATAGGGTTTCACTATGTAGGGGATAGTGTTTCACTATGTAGGGAATAGGGTTTCACTATGTAGGGTTATGCTATGTAGGGAATAGGGTTTCAGGGGATAGGGTTTGACTATGTAGGGAATAGGGTATCACTATGTAGGGGATAGGGTTTCACTATGTAGGGAATAGGATTTCACTATGTAGGGAATAGGGTTTCACTATGTAGGGAATAGGGTTTCACTATGTAGGGAATAGGGTTTCACTATGTAGGGTTTTGCTATGTAGGGAATAGGGTTTCACAACTTGTAAGTTGCTCTGGATAAGAGCGTCTGCTAAATGACTTAAATGTAAATGTTAAATGTAAATGTAGGGTTTCACTATGTAGGGAATAGGGTTTCACTATGTAGGGGATAGGGTTTCACTACGTAGGGAATAGGGGTTCACTATGTAGGGTTTTGCTATGTAGGGAATAGGGTTTCACTATGTAGGGGATAGTGTTTCACTATGTAGGGAATAGGGTTTCACTATGTAGGGTTATGCTATGTAGGGAATAGGGTTTCAGGGGATAGGGTTTGACTATGTAGGGAATAGGGTATCACTATTTAGGGGATAGGGTTTCACTATGTAGGGAATAGGATTTCACTATGTAGGGAATAGGGTTTCACTATGTAGGGGATAGGGTTTCACTATGTAGGGAATAGGGTTTCAGGGAATAGGGTTTCACTATGTAGGGAATAGGATTTCACTATGTAGGGAATAGGGTTTCACAATGTAGGGATTCACAATGTAGGGAGTAGGGTTTCACTGTGTAGGGAATTGGGTGGGCTCTGGTAAAAATGAGTGCACTATGTAGGGAAAAAGGTGCCATTTGGGAGGGGTTTGTCCAGCTGGAGGGTCGTATGCTCAGAGGGTCGTTGCCAGCTGTACCAGCACCTTCTCAGCCCATGTGGGTCACAGGGTGGGGATACCAAATACGATACGACCGATACACCCAGAGAGGTTATGTTGCATCCTCCTCCACATCATGAATACTAATGAACAAAGTCTCTGGCCAGCTGCTGGAAGACCTTGTCCTTGTTCATGAGGAAATCTACAGCACCATTTGCTGGGTTGTGTTCATTAGACCAGACTATAGCAACCCTAATCCTAAATTCAGGTAGTAACTTTTATTTTATTTTATTTATTTAACCTTGATTTAACTACCGTAAATTCCGGACTATAAACCGTAACTTTTTTCCCAGGCTTTGAACCTCGCGGCTTAAACAATGACGAGGCTAATATATGGATTTTTCCCGCTTTCAATTTTTTTTCTTCCAAAAAAACACATTCTGTGACGTGCTCAGTTTTTTGGCGGCATGAAGCTTTCATTAGACCAATGAAATTGCCGAACGGGTTAAGGTCAAAAACGTTTTTGTTTACTGTTTAGATTAAATCGAGCGCTCTCAAACTTCCCATCATTCTGATTACGGTAGTCATTTTGTCACCCTCATCATGGCAAAGACACGGAGAAATGCATATGATGCAGGTTTCAAGTTGAAGGCGATTGATTTGGCTGTTGGAAAAGGAAATAGAGCTGCTGCACGGGAGCTTGGTCTTAATGAGTCGATGATAAGACGTTGGAAACAGCAACGTGAGGAATTGACTCAGTGCAAAAGGGCTCTATTGTCCCTCCATCAGGTTCTAATGGCCTTGTACTCAGGGCTCTATTGTCCCTCCATCAGGTCCTAATGGCCTGGTACTCAGGGCTCTATTGTCCCTCCATCAGGTTCTAATGGCCTTGTACTCAGGGCTCTATTGTCCCTCCATCAGGTCCTAATGGCCTGGTACTCAGGGCTCTATTGTCCCTCCATCAGGTCCTACTGGTCTGGTACTCAGGGCTCTATTGTCCCTCCATCAGGTTCTAATGGCCTTGTACTCAGGGCTCTATTGTCCCTCCATCAGGTCCTAATGGCCTGGTACTCAGGGCTCTATTGTCCCTCCATCAGGTCCTACTGGTCTGGTACTCAGGGCTCTATTGTCCCTCCATCAGGTTCTAATGGCCTTGTACTCAGGGCTCTATTGTCCCTCCATCAGGTCCTAATGGTCTGGTACTCAGGGCTCTATTGTCCCTCCATCAGGTCCTACTGGTCTGGTACTCAGGGCTCTATTGTCCCTCCATCAGGTTCTAATGGCCTTGTACTCAGGGCTCTATTGTCCCTCCATCAGCTCCTAATGGCCTGGTACTCAGGGCTCTATTGTCCCTCCATCAGGTCCTAATGGTCTGGTACTCAGGGCTCTATTGTCCCTCCATCAGGTTCTAATGGCCTTGTACTCAGGGCTCTATTGTCCCTCCATCAGGTCCTAATGGCCTGGTACTCAGGGCTCTATTGTCCCTCCATCAGGTCCTAATGGTCTGTTGCTCAGGGCTCTATTGTCCCTCCATCAGGTCCTAATGGTCTGGTACTCAGGACTCTATTGTCCCTCCATCAGGTCCTAATGGTCTGGTACTCAGGGCTCTATTGTCCCTCCATCAGGTCCTAATGGTCTTGTACTCAGGGATCTATTGTCCCTCCATCAGTTCCTAATGGTCTGGTACTCAGGGCTCTATTGTCCCTCCATAGGGTTCTAATAGTCTGGTACTCAGGGCTCTATTGTCCAGCCAACAGGTTCTAATGGTCTGGTACTCAGGGCTCTATTGTCCCTCTGACCACTCTGACATTAATGCAAATGCGCTAATTTTTTTGGTTGTTGTTTGTTTCTTCAAGTGCAGTCGCAAAAACCAACAAGCGCTATGATGAAACTGGATTTCATGAGGACCGCCACAGGAAAGGAAGACCCAGAGTTACCTCTGCTGCAGAGGATACATTAATTAGTTACCAGCCTCAGAAATTGCAGCCCAAATAAATGCTTCACAGAGTTCAAGTAACAGACACATCTCAACATCAACTGTTCAGAGGAGACAGTGTGTGAATCAGGCCTTCATCGTCGAATTTCTGCAACAAAAAAACACTACTAAAGGACACCAATAAGAAGAAGAGACTTGCTTGGGCCAAGAAACACGAGTAATGGACATTAGACCAGTGGAAATCTGTCCTTTGGTCTGAAGAGTAAAAATGTCAGATTTTTGGTTCCAACCGCCATGTCTTTGTGAGACACAGAGTAGGTGAATGTATGATCTCTGCATGTGTGGGTCCCACGGTGAAGCATGGAGGAGGAGGTGTGATGGTGCGGGGGTGCTTCGCTGGTGACACTGTCTGTGATTTATTTAGAATTCAAGGCACCAGCATGGGTACCACAGCATTCTGCAGCGATACACCATCTCATCTGGGGTACACTTAGTTTTCATCAGGACCATCATCCAACACACCTCCAGGCTGTGTAAGGGCTATCTGTCCAAGTAGGAGAGGGATGGAGTGCTGCATCAGATGACCTGGCCTCCACAATCACCCGACCTTAACCCAATTGAGATGGTTTGGGGTGAGTTGGACCGCAGAGTGAAGGAAAAGCAGCCAACAAATACTCAGCATATGTGGGAACGCCTTCAAGACTATTGGAAAAGTATTCCAGGTGAAGCTGGTTGAGAGAATGCCAAGAGTGTGCAAAGCTGTCATCAAGGCAAAGGGTGGCTACTTTGAAGAATTAAAACAATTTGGGTTACTACATTATTCCATATGTGATATTTCATAGTTTTGATGTCTTCACTATTATTATACAATGTAGAAAATAGTAATAATTAAGAAAAACCCTTGAATGAGTAGGTGTGTCCAAAGTTTTGACTGGTACTGTATATTTCTTTAGGAACTCAGTTGGGGTCTCAACTTACTGTTAAGAGTTAGAATAATAGAGTACACAAAGTGCACTTTCGAAATTTGGTTGTGCGTTTACTCAATTAGCCCATGTCAAGGTAAATGTTTTTAGATTGGTAAATTAGTCAACGGCCAGCTATCTAGTAGACATTGTCGAATTACCAATCGGTGGGGCCCATATATCATCAGTTATCATATTAAAAACGGCAAACATTTCCCTCCATCCTATGTCAAATTTAGAATTGCAGGAAATGAGCTTTAAAACTGCAGATTTTTCTCTCCGCCCCATGGCAAAATTTGTAGAATTACATTAAATTAGCTATAAAATTGCTAAATCTTCTCTACGCCCCATGGAGAAAAATGTGTAGAATTGCAGGAAACTTGCTTTAAAATGGAAACATATTCTCTACATCCTGTGGCAAAAATGTGCAGAATTCCAGGAACTGAACTTTAAAGCATATTTAAAACAGGGGGGGATGTGGGTACGCAGACCCTCTGCGGGCCCTCATGATGAGTTCTTATTTGTTGTGTGCCCCCACCCCATCACAGTTGCCCATCCCTGGTCTAGCCTATACTCCAAAATTAAACAAATTATAGTCATCACCTTTTGACTATGGACTGTATTACTATGCATACTGGGTGGACTGGTTACCTTATGCTATGCCCCAAACTTACTATCCATGAGTCTAGGAGAGAACGTATAGGCCTAGGCGATGCTGTTGGTTCATTGATTGTGCAGGGCGGCTTACAGAGTTAGCCTACAATTATAGTGAATTTCTTTTTGATGTTCCAAATGTGCGCATCAGCAGATCGTATGCGGCTTGAATGCATGGGGGCCTGGAGATGCTAAACGTGTTTATGTTAATTCATGTAAATTACTGTGAGACTAGCATGACAATAAAGGCTGACAAAATTTCATGACCACCACAGCCCTAGTAATAACACCCTGTTTCAACCCTCATTTCAGGTAGTACCAACCCGTTTCAACCCTAAATTCAGGTAATACCACCCCGTTTCAACCCTAACCCTAACTTCAGGTAGTATCTACTAGTGAATACACCCAAGGTGTTCATTAGGCACCAAACTGAAGAAAACGGACTGTAACAGGGAGGCTGGACATGTCCAATAACAAACTGTTATTTGTGTTTTCCATTGGAAGCTGGTTTGCATTGTGTACCCTAATGAAGACCCTTGAAATCAGTAGGATTTGGGAATGTTTTGCAAGACACTCACGTTGACATTGAGGATAAGTCTTTGAGGTTTGATTCAAGTATCTACATATCGGTAATTCAAGGATCTCTCTGTACTTTTCTCTGTTCATCTTTCCCTCGATCCTGACTAGTCTCCCAGTCCCTTCCGCTGAAAAACCTCCCCACAGCATGATGCTGCCGCCACCATGCTTCACCGTAGGGATTGTGCCAGGTTTCCTCCAGACGTGACGCTTGGCATTCAGGCCAAAGAGATCAATCTTGGTTTATTCAGACCAGAGAATCTTGTTTCTCATGGTCTGAGAGTCCTTTAGGTGCCTTTTGGCAAACTCCAAGTGCGCTGTCGTGCCTCTTTCTGAGTGGCTTCCGTCTGGCCACTCTTGCATAAAGGCCTGATTGTTGGAGTACTGCAGAGATGAGAGAACCTTCCAGAATAGCAACCATCTCCACAGAGGAACTCTGTCAAAGTGACCATCGGGTTCTGACCAAGGCCCTTCTCCCCAGATTACTCAATTAGGCCGGGCGGCCTGCTCTAGGAACAGTCTTGGTGGTTCCAAACTTCTTCAATTTAAAAATGATAGAGGCCACTGTGTTCTTGGGGACCTTCAATGCTGAAAGCATTTTTTTTTTGTACCCTTCCTCAGATCTGTGCCTCGACACAATCTTGTCTCAGAGGTCGATGGACAATTCCTTCGACCTCATGGCTTGGTTTCTGCTCTGACATGCACTGTCAGATGTGCCGTTCCAAATCATGTCCAATCAATTGAATTTACCACAGGTGGACTCCAAGTTGTAGAATCAATGGAAACAGGATGCACCTGAACTCAATTTTGAGTCTAATAGCAAAGGGTCTGAATACTTATGTAAATAAGGTATTTCTGTTAATAATTTTTAATACATTTGCAAACATTTCTAAAAAACAGTTTGTGTGTAGATTGATGAGGGGAATTTTTTTTGTTGATCCATTTTAGAATAAGGCTGTAACATAATAAAATGTGGAAAAGGGAAGGGGTCTGAATACTTTGCGTATGCACTGTAAGGCCTCGACTAGAGAAGTGCCACTGCTTCCGGTCTTCTGCCTTTTGGGGGATGGTATCTCCTTTTCCACGGCTCTTTGCCAGGTTTCCTTTGGGCGGCCACACTTTTCTAATAATTTTCCAAAAACATGAAATATAAAACTTAAACATGAGCTGAAATAACATATCCCAGAAATGTTCCATATGCACAAAAGCTTATTTCTTAAAAACAGTTGTGGAAAATTTGTTTACATCCTTGTTTGTGAGCATTTCTACTTTGCCAAGATAATCCATCCACCTGACAGGTGTGGCATATCAAGAAGTTGATTAAACAGCATGATCAGTACACAGGTTCACCTTGTGCTGGGGACACTAAAAGGCCACTAAAATGTGTAGTTATCACAAAACACAATGCCACAGAGCATGCAATTGGCATGCTGACTGCATGAATGTCCACCAGAACCATTGCCAGATAAATGTTAATTTCTCCAACATAAACCACCTCCGTTGTTTTAGAGAATTTGGTAGTACATCCAACCGACCTCACAACCGCAGACTACGTGTAACACCAGTCCAGGACCTCCACATCCGGCTTCTTCACTTGCGGGATCATCTGAGACCAGCCACCCGGACATCTGATGAAGTTGTGGGTTTGCACAACCAAATAATTCCTTTAAACTGTCAGAAACCGTCCCAGGGAAGCTCATCGTCCTCACCAGGCTCTTGACCTGCTCGATGGCCACTGGCACAGTGGAGAATTGTGCTCTTCACGGATTAATCCTGGTTTCAACTGTACCGGGCAGATTGTGTATGGCATCATGTGGGAGAGCGGTTTACTGATGTCAACATTATGAACAGAGTTCTCCATGGTGGGGTTACGGTATGGGCAGGCATAACCTACAAACACAATTGCATTTTAAAACGCAGATACCCACTGTCATGCCATCTGCCCCCATCACCTCATGTTACAGGATAACTCACAACCCCCATGTCACAAGGACCTGTACACAATTCCCAGAAGCTGAAAATGTCCCAGTGCTTTCATGGCCTGCACACTCCAATATGTCACCCGTTGAGCATGCATTGGCCTGTATCGACGTGTACAACCGCATGTTCCAGCTCCTGACATTATCCATCAACTTTGAACAGCCATTAGAGTGGGACAAGATTCCACAACCAGCCTGAGTAACTACGCAAAAGAGATGTTGGGCTGCATGAGGCAAAATGTGGTCACACCAGACACCTAATGGTTCGGATCCACACCTACTTTTTAAAAGGAACCAGTGACTAGACGCATGGGTGTTCTGTCATGTCAAACCCATAGACTAGGGCCTAATGAATTTATTTCAATTGACTGATTTCCTTATATGTAACTAACATTTGAAATTGTGGCATTTATATTCTTTCAGTGTATATAGGGACATTTCTTAAATTGAAGACAATCTCCAACAAAAAAACAACCTTAATCTGTGTCCAGCAAAACAAAGCCATAAAAAGCAACTCAATGTATAAAATACAGAAGTCAGGTTTAAAACAGTAACTCATGTTTATTCAGTTCTCTCATCAGCTGATTGGTATTGTCATGATGAAGTGCATCAGTGAAAGGCAGACCGGATTTGTTACATGCTCGATAATAACCATTTACAACCATGACTCAACTCCACAATTTAAAATAAAACCATTACTTGCATTTGACCTGAAAAGACAGTGGTGGTAATACACAGGACCGCCCAAGCAGTACATACACGTTCCTTTAAGAAACAGGGAGAGAACGCCAAAACCAAACTGGGTTGTTCCAATTCAAGTAGTTAGTTTAGACTCTTTACTTTCCACAAATTCAAGTTCAGGACGTAAAAGACAAGGAGAAAAGTCCAGATCATGTCAACGTCGGGAGAAAGGAGAGATGGATCACATTCCAGAATCCCAGGGTAGAAAACAAAAAGCGAACAGGAGGGAGGGAGGGATGGAGAAGCCATCTTTGTACAATACTCGAGTCGGGGCGACTGACATCAGCTGTTGTAGCTGGCATGGTACATTAGACCAACGTCAGAGTGACGTTCACTGACGAGGTCCCATATAGCGACCTCCCTCGCTGGGTCCAGTGCCTCTTCCAGAGCCAAAGCTGGGTTTCTGTGCCATGCCACCCCTGGTGGGGGGACCTCTGGGCCCTCCTATCCTCTCTCGGGGCCCTCCGGGGCCACCTGGACCTCTGGGGCGGATGTCTCGCCGGTCCCCTTCCCGGGCGGAGCGCGTCTTTTTTTCCTCCACGTTCAGTCGGATGTCTCCTCTGAATTTAATGGGCTACAGAGGAAAGAGGACTGTCAGAACATTCATTCATATGATCAAAAACAACTTTAAAGATCAGATTGAGTCCAAGGCTTTACAAAGTGGAGTTAGGTTAATCAAATCAGCAAATCAGCATGGGACTTTGTAATGAAAACAATTCTTACCCGGTTGCTTAAGATTTTCTGTACAGGTTCAAAATCGTCGAACACCACGAATCCAAAGTTGGGAAGCTTTCCACCGCTGTTGATCCGTAGCTCAAGAACAGTACCATACTCTGTAGGAGGAACGAGATCGTATAAAAAATTACAAATCAACCATTTCAATCAATTACTTCAGTTGCTGCAAAGCACGTATCATATTCTGTAGCAGGGACACAGATCATTTAACATTACAGAACAGTGATTTTAATCAATTATTTCAAACCCTTTTACAGGTCATTGGGGGGGGGGGGGGGAGACTATGATTAATGGAGACTAGCCGTCTATATCTGGCACTACTACACACCAGCAGTCAGTTGAAGCCATACAAATCCATTCATTAAAACACTTTTTTTGCAGACCATTTTGAAATAAAACGTGACATACGTTGGAAAAACTCCTTGAGCTCTGCCTTGTCCACATCATGGGGGACGTTTCCTACGAAGAGCTGGTGAGCGTCTGGATATCTCACCACACGGCGAACCTCTGACGACTCTCCCTGCTCTCCTTCCCGCACTGCAAACCAAGAGCAGACAGAGGTATGACAGATCACTTCATTAACGGACATGCAACTGTATCCACATGTCTGCTGTTTCCTCAAATAAACCAGACCAACACAGATCGGATTACATTCAATGTAGACAGCACACTGTAGCAAAACAGTGTGCTGATGTCAGGTAGTACCACCCAGTTTCACTTCATTTCAAAATGTTTTCTACATCCTAAACATGACCCAGCTCTCTGGTGGATGGTACTGCGTGTTGGGTGAGATGCTAGTGGACGGTACCTCCTGGTCGGGGTCCTCTGTTGACTGGTGGGGGGCCTGGCCTTGCTTCCCGTGGTCTCTGGTCTCCTCTCGGTTGTGTTCTCTGTGCTGCGGCTTCTGTTTTCACCTCCAACCTGGGCTAAAGCACCAAGACAAAACAATGAGATACCAAGCTAGAAGACCAAGATAAGACAGACTCCAAGCTACATAACTAGTTGATTGAATGTGTTCATTAAAAAGAGGAACGTTCATTAAAAAAGGTCACCAAATGTGTTTGTTATAGCTAATAGTTTCTCTTCAACTGGTAGGATACATGCTAGATATGTAATAGGAGAATTTAGCCCCCTTAGTAATCAATATAGTACATGTGGTTGTTTCGTCTACTGGTGTTTAATCATTTTACATAGAGAAAAGTAACAAAGTTAACGTACCGGTGCCGAGGGGACTTTGACGACGTGGGGGGGGATGCCTGAGACAGGGACCGCTCCACTAGGGGGAAGGTTCTTACTGGTGACAGACGCCCAGGAGAAAGGCTGGAGGAGAGACGAAACAGACGTTATTAAATCAAGCTGAATGAGGTCTGGTAGCTGTACAGGGAAACCACTAGAAGCTAAGTAAAACTAATGAAAAAACATCAAGAGGCAAAAGAAAAAAGGAATTTCTCAGCAATAGCTAATTTTGTAAATAAACAACTATCAAAGCTGATTGTAATGCAACCAAAATGGTTCTTAAACCAAAACAGAATAGGTGTAGACAGGTCACACATGGGATTGCCTAGTGACCTCAGTGTTGACAGTGGATAACCAGCTAAAAGCACAGCATCCAGAGGGGATTAGTCAGCCGGGACCCACATGGAAACCTGACCATTGCCAAAATGAGGGTTGAGCCCTACCCTGTTATCTTCAGCAGCAGGTGCAGGGGCAGGGTCAGCAGTGTCAGAGGGCAGGGGTGAGGAGACAGGACACTTCTCTCCCTGCTCCTCTGTAGTGTGTTGCTGCTGCTGGGTCTCTGGCTCCAGGGCCGGTTTTCCATCCACCACGTCTGGATCTGGCTCCGCCTCAGGTTCAGGCTCTGGGGTCACAGCCAACTCCTCCTCCACTAGCCCCTCTGGCTCGGTGCTGAAATAGCCCAGACACAGATCTAATATTAACCCCGAGTATTTTCTGGTCATAGACTTGTCATAAAGAAACTAACGTTCTAATTTGAGATTATGAAAAAGGAGAATATGCATTGCAGCATGCTACCATGATGTTACTGTAACAAATTCTGGTGAAAAGCATGAGCTGGTGCAAAACAGAGGTGCCAACTAACGGAGACTAAACTGTAGGCTAGAAAAATCATGTCGCATTTATTTGGTAAAGCACCAACATTTCGGCATTAGTGCCTTCTTCAGCGTTATGATGCATATTACCACATTATGCCAAAATGGTGGTTGTCTACTTGCTCGAACATCTCATTCCAAAATCATGTGCATTAATATTAGGGCCGATTTCAAGTTTTCATAACAATCTTGCAACCTTACGGTTAACTAGTCCAAAGCTCTAACCACCTGCTTTACATTGCACTCCACGAGGAGCCTGCCTGTTATGCGAATGCAGTAAGAAGCCAAGGTAAGTTGCTAGCTAGCATTAAACTTATAAAAAACAATCATAATCACTAGTTAGCTACACATGGTTGATGATAGTTTATCTAGCCTGTCCTGTCCTGCGTTGCATATAATCGCTTAGGTACACGTTGCTCCAACGTGTACCTAACCATAAACATCAATGCCTTTCTTAAAATCAATACACAGAAGTATATATTTTTAACCTGCATATTTAGTTAAAAGAAATCCAGGTTAGCAGGCAATATTAACCAGGTGAAAATGTGTCACTTCTCTTGCACGCAGAGTCAGGGTATATGCAACAGTTTGGGCCGCCTGGCTCGTTGCGAACTAATTTGCCATTATGACATAACATTGAAAGTTGTCCAATATAACAGGAATATTTAGACTTAGGGATGCCACCCGTTAGATAAAATACGGAGCGGTTCCATATTTCACTGACAGGAAAAACGTTTGAGATCATTTCCAGATTCGACCATATTAATGACCTAAGGCTCGTATTTCTGTGTGTTTATTATATTATAATTAAGTCTATGATTTGATAGAGCAGTGGTAGGCAGCAGCAGGCTCGTGAGCATTCATTCAAACAGCACTTTTGTGCGTTTTGCCAGCAGCTCTTCGCTGTGCTTCAAGCATTGTGCTGTTTATGACTTCAAGCCTAGGCTGGTGTAACCCATGTGAAATGGCTAGCTAGTTAGCGGGTGCGGGCTTATAGCGTTTCAAACGTCACTCGCTCTGAGACTTGGAGTAGTTGTTCCACTTGCTCTGCATGGGTAACGCTGCTTCGAGGGTGGCTGTTGTCGATGTGTTCCTGGTTCGAGCCCAGGTAGGAGCGAGGAGAGGGACGGAAGCTATACTGTTACACTGGCAATACTAAAGTGCCTATAAAGAACATCCAATAGTCAAAGGTATATGAAATACAAATCGTAGAGAGAGAAATAGTCCTATAATAACTACAACCTAAAACTTCTTACCTGGAAATATTTAAGACTCATGTTAAAAGGAACCACCAGCTTTCATATGTTCCCATGTTCTGAGCAAGGCACTTAAAAGTTAACTTTCTTACATGGCACATATTGCACTTTTACTTTCTTCCCCAACACTTAGTTTTTGCATTATTTAAACCAAACATGTTTCATTATTTATTTGAGGCTAAATTGATTTTATTGATGTATTACATTAACACTTTGTTTCTACATGATTCCAAAGGTGTTATTTCGTAGTTATGTCATAGTTCTACAATGTAGAAAATAGTACAAATAAAGAAAAACCCTGGAATGAGTAGGCGTCCAAACTTGAGACTGGTACTGTATGCAAGTGCTTTCAGTACACATTTTTTACCCCCCCACACATTGACAAAAATGTCCAATAACAATAAAAAAATGTTAATGGCTAGGCTAAATTAAATGAGAAAGGCCTAGATTGCAATTGTATTTGAAAACAGCTGTATCATTTAAATAAATGTTCATGCAAATGGTCCATAGGACAGGTAATTAGCAACAATACAAATATTATAGCCGGAATTGTTTTATTACCGTATAGGAGACCTGTTCTTCTAAGCATTAAAAAAAAAAAGATATTCATTTATAGCAGGGATGAAGATGTAACAGGCAATGTTTTGCTTTCTAATAACCCCTGTCAGTGTTGGTCTGAGAACATTGTTCTATGTGATTACAACTTAACAGGGTCATTTCTGTTTTGTTAGGTTTAATTACAATAATCCAAATGTGACTGAGCACCGTTGGTGGAGGTCCTAATGCGTTACACACCCATATCCGACACTCTCACTAACATACTGTCACTATTATGAAGTAAGGGCATGTTTGCCACCACTCATGCGACAGTAATAGATTTAACGTTGAGGATTAAAGTAGAATAGGATTGCTGATATAGTCAAGACTAAGATGATATATTAAGAGAAGATGAATAAGTTTCCTTACCATGGTGTCTGTTCGTAGAAGGTTGCAGCCTCTTCCTGGGTCACCTCTGGTGATGGTACCCTCTCCTCCATCTCCTCCACATCCTCGTCAGACTCTAAAACATCAACAACATTGAGTCCCACTTACTGCAGTTTTGGGGCTGAATCAAATACCAATTCCATTTTAGTCATTTAGCATATTATTCATAATACTAGTGTTGACCCGTATGCAAGGTAATGTATGAGTAAAAAGCACTGTGATGGAGTTCAATAAGAGCAACACTTCTAACCATTATGTATTAGTCATGAGAAGTAAATGACATGAAACAACCAGCCAACCGTAAAGCAGCTTGCTAATTTTTAACAGGCTCACCTTCAGGGGGTTCTGAGTCAGAATCCCCAAACACTTCGTCTTGGTAACGGAATACATCGTTGTGAACGTAGAACTTGTTTGCTACAGTGCCCTGAAACACCAACGTCATTGAGTTAACACAAAATTAACCCTATAGCTTAACTGGACACTAACACAATAATGAAAACGTTTCAAGGACAAATGTCCATTTATACAGTTGAAGGACTTACCTCAGGGGCCAGCACAAATGTCTGCATGAATTTGCGCATGGGCTGCATGTCATTGGACAGCTCCCCCATCACTTGCACCACCACGCCCTCGTTCAAGGTCGCATGGGCGTCCACATGTCTGATCTTGGTGTGGCAGTCACGAAAGTTCAGCGTCAACACTTTTTTATGGATCTCCTTTTCACATAAATAAAAGACCTTGATGAGAATCTCAAACTTAAGCGTTAGCCTTGTATCAGAAAGCCTAACTGACAATACATTACCCATCTTTAACAACAATGATCAATGCCATAAAATCATGAGTGGATGTGTCACATTAGATATTTTAAAAATTAAAACCTATTAGTGCTTCACTAAGGTTTCATGAAGTATTGCAAACATAATTTAGGGAGATTGTTTTGCAGTACGCACCGACTGTCCGTAGACCGCTTCAACTGGTTTGCCATTGTTGTCTAGACCTCCATGTACATAGGAAGAGTTCTTCCCATAAAACCTAAAACAAGTTGAAAAAAACAGTTATTTCTTGTCTTAGAGGCATAGATAGCCCACTAATATATGAAAGCAGATCATGGAATAGATACTGGTTTGGGAAGAATTCTCTAGTACTACCTGTGCAGGTAGTCGGGTGCCTGGTTGAGTAGTGTGTAGTACTGTCGGACAAACTCCCGCCCGACGAGCTGGGCACTTGGCTTCTCCATCACCATTTCTTTGGTCAGCTGGATAGAACTGAAACAGGGACAAGGTGTGGTTGTCATGGTGTTGATAATTGACTGGATGTGAATAACAGTCTGAACTCAAATTAAATTGGGTAGGTTGCATACACATTATCTGGACCTGTTCTGGTCACCATCTGTTTCTGTTCAGTCTGAAATCCCACTAGTCTAGCCATATAGTCAAGCTACACTAGATGACCAAATATATGCGGACACCTGCTCAAACATCTTATTACAAAAATCATGGGAATTAATATGGACTTGGTCCCCCCTTCACTGCTTTAAAAGCCTCCACTCTCCTGGGAAGGCTTTCCACTTGATGTTGGAACATTGCTGCAGGGACTTGCTTCCATTCAGCCACAAGAGCATTAGTGAGGTCAGGCACTGATGTTGGGCAATTAGGCCTGGCTCGCAGTCGGCGTTCCAAATCATCCCAAAGGTGTTCGATGGGGTTGAGGTCAGGGATCTGTGCAATCAAGTTCTTCCACACCGATCGACAACATTTCTGTATGGACCTCACTTTGTGCACGTGGGCATTGTCATGCTTAAACAAGAAAGGGCCTTGCCCAAACTGTTGTCATAAAGTTGGATGTACAGAATGTCATTGTATGCTGTAGTGTTAAGATTTCCCTTCACTGGAACTAAGGGGCCTAGCGCAAACCATGAAAAACAGCCCCAGACCATTATTCCTCCACAAATCGTTATAGTTGGCACTATGCATTGGGGCATGTAGCGTTCTCCTGACATCTGCCAAACCCAGATTCGTCCATCAGGCTGCCAGACGGTGAAGCGTGATTCATCACTCCAGAAAACGCATTTCCACTGCTCCAGAGTCCAATGGCGGCGAGCTTTACACCACTCCAGCCGACGCCTGGCATTGCGCATGGTGATCTTAGGCTTGTGTGCAGCTGCTCGGCCATAAAAACCCATTTCATGAAGCTCCCGACGAACAGTTCTTGTGCTGACGTTGCTTCCAGAGGCAGTTTGGAACTCAGTAGTGAGTGTTGCAACAGAAGATATGCGCTACGCGCTTCAGCGGTCCCATTCTGTGAGTTTGTGTGGTCTACCACTTCTGACCCGTTCTTACTCCTAGATGTTTCCACTTCACAATACCAGCACTTACAGTTGACCGGGGCAGAAATTTGACAAACTGACTTGTTGGAATCCTATGACAGTGACATGTTTAAAGTCAATGTGCTCTTCAGTAAGGCCATTCTACTGCAATTGTTTGTCTATGGAGATTGCATGGCGGCGTGCTCAATTTTATACACCTGTCAGCAATGGGTGTGGCTGAAATAGCCGAAGCCACTAAAATAAAACAAAAATTATATATATAGCCAATCATGAGACAAATGCAATCCGAGAACATTACATGAGGCTGTGCAAGAGCATAAATAATTTGCATTCCAACTGGTCTATGGTTAACTAGCTAGAAATCGAGTCAATTCAACCAATAATTGGTTTCAGTTCATAGTAGTATGAAATTCATTGTGGGAGACAAATGGGTCACCCAGACCCACCCAGCTAAGCTAGTTACCTAACGTTAGTTAGCTAAATTAGCTAATAGTATCTATGCCTAAAAAGGCCAAGATGCAACACCGGTCACGCCATGGACAGAAAATAAAAAAGTATTGAAATGTGACGTTTTTTGGCCTGCAAACAAGGTATTTATATAGTTGTCCAGACAACGTAGTTGTCCAGACAACTGTCCTATTAGCCAATCAACTGACAGCTGGAACTAGCTACGATA
Source organism: Salmo salar (assembly GCF_965601325.2). Taxonomy (NCBI): domain Eukaryota; kingdom Metazoa; phylum Chordata; class Actinopteri; order Salmoniformes; family Salmonidae; genus Salmo; species Salmo salar. The sequence goes on along the minus strand of NC_138299.1, from coordinate 98,658,801 downwards.
GATCTTTCATAACCAGCACGTGCGGCAAATAGAATGCTACTGGCTAACTAGCTAATTTCCTAGCCTAGCCACGGCTACCCTTTTCCGTTCAGAGTTTATTCAGCTAGCTAGTTAATAACAGTCTATAAAACAGTGGTCGACTGTTAATCTTCGACATCAAACTGATATTATTGTAAACATTTCAACAGAGGCGTTGGATGGCAATTTCTTTTTTTTATATATATATAAAATACACCGCTAACTGGGCAACCATGGCTCGCTAGCCGTTCCATTAGCTAGAAATCAGGAAAGGCCATTCTTTCAACCGTCGGATTAGCTGACCATTTAGACAGTCAATTTGGGCATTGGCCGACTGATTTAACCCACGTCATCCGATGCAATGTCATTAATCGCACATTGAATAAATTAAGACAAGAATTTACTATATAGGTAGCGTTAGTTAACACAACTCCAAGATGGACTAACTTAATCATGCGAACTAGCGTTCACGTTAGATTACGGGTATTACATCAGCGAATATTTATTCAATAATGCTACACAGGGTATTGTACTTACCAGGAGGCAATTGTTCAAATAGTTAAAGTGATTTCACTGAATCACCTCCGCTCTGCCAGGCGGTAGCTTGAATGATTGTTCGAGCAGGGCACCGCACAACGTGTTCGCCTGCTCTTTTACCGGTCTCAACTGTGGGACATGGACAACCTATAGTGAATTTCCACCCGAGATATATGAACCAATGAATTTACGGCGAGAGGCAATATGTCACCAATCAAATGTTTGTATTTTAAGCAGTTTAGTCTACAACCAATTGTTGTGGAGTATGTGCTTACCTGTCGTTCTAAATGTAGCCAATAGGAGACGTGTGGGCGATTCCGATTATGGGCATACTTGGTAAGAAATTTGCAGCACGCCAGATCATGCCCGGAATGAAATTGACCGGGGTATTTTTCGTTGCACTTGGTTTAGTTCTCCCAGCACACTTTTTTTTTTTTTAACCTAGCCTATGAATGAAAGTTCACAATTTAGGTGCACACAGGTCGAGAGATTTGAGGTGACAGACAAAGACATATGCAATACCGCCTTGCACACACTGGCCTGTACCTAGCTGACCTAGTGCAGGGTTTCCCAAACTGATCTAGTGCAGGGTCCCCGTGTACGATTGTTTTTTTTGCCCAAACACAACACAGCTGATTCAAATAACCAATTCAGCATGAAGTTGATGATTTTAATCAGCTGTGTAGTACTACGACAAAAAACTGGGGCAGGACCAGGTTTTGATTACACCCTAGATCAGTGTTTAATCATTAGTTCAACAGTTGCAAACAAGAGTTTCTATGGGACAAATTCAGGTATGTTAATCCCCATTACATTCCGTCTAATTAAATGTTTTTCAACAAAATCGTCGGAATGACTACACCCCTGATCACACACACAGTTCATTTTCATAGCCACATAAACACCTCGTTGTATTCCTTCTCGCATCTCTGCGCTCTCCTCATCTCACCTTTTTCCTTCGCTTGTGGACTTCAGTGCACAACACATCAGCTGTCTGACCAGGTGAAAAAAACCTTTCCAAGCCAAACCTTCATATCATAACCGCTACATACAGCTTACATCATTGTCACCATATTAACTAAAGTAACATCATAGTCAACATAGCTAATAGATCTAACGTATAAGTAAACCCGCTCCAATCATTTAGTACAGTCAGTAAGCAGTTACACCGGCGGGCCCCGGTTGTAATACATTTGTAAAACCAAAAGTTTACCTTGACTTCGGAGTTCCAGTAGTCATAGCCAGCTGGCTAACATAGCATCCCGGTGTTTGAGTAGGCTAAACTAGCTAGCTAGCTGCATTTGCTAGCTAAGTAAGTGAAAACTCTCCCCTCCATTTGAAATAATTATTGGTTCAAAACTGTTTAACTATCATCTTTCTCTCACTTTTAGTCAACTACTTACATTTTACGCAGTACTAGGCTAGCTGTAGCTTATGCTTTCAGTACTAGATTCATTCTCTGATCCTTTGATTAGGTGGACATGTCAGTTCATCAATTGTTTTAGTTTCTTTGCTTTGCTTACTTACAAACCAACAATGCAGTTCAAGAAATTGTAACGATGTGCACTGAGAGTCGGGAAGCAAGGTCAGGGAGTGAGTGTTTTAATAAATAAACGCACCGTAAACCAAGAAACACAAACATGAAACAATAACACCTGAGGGGAAAGAACCAAAGGGAGTGATATATCTATATATATATAGGGAAGGTAATCAGGGAAGTGATGGAGTCCAGGTGAGTCTGATGACGTGCAGGTGCACGTAATGATGGTGACGGGTGTGCGCCATAATGAGCAGCCTGGTGACCTAGAGGCCGGAGAGGGAGCGCATGTGACAGAAATAGAGTAAAGAAAATATTTGCTAAATAAACAAAAATAAAAATAAAAAGTAACACATGCTGCAAAAGCTCTGATAGGTTGGAGGATGTCCTCCGGAGGATGTCATAATTAGTTTGTTACTATGGAAGGGGATGAGAACCATGAGCCTCCTAGGTTTTGTATTGAAGTCAATGTACCCAGAGGAGAACAGAAACTAGCTTTCCTCTGGCTACACCATGGTGCTACCCTACAGAGTGCTGTTGAGGCTACTGTAGACCTTCATTGCAAAACAGTGTGTTTTAATAAATTATTTGGTGACGTAAATATATTTTGTATAGTTTTACCGAAAAAGGATAACTTTTTAAATGTTTCACAATTTTTTTTTAATGAAATCCACAGAGGAGGATGGTGCCCGTCTTCCTCCTCTGAGGAGCCTCCACTGATCAATACACATCAAACACATCAATAGATTATACATATGAATGTTTACATTTTACAGTTTTTTGTCATTTAGCAGACACTCTTATCCAGAGCGACTTACACTTAGTGCATTCATCTTACGATAGCTTGGTGGGAAAACCCCATATCACAGGAATAGTGAGTAATTATTTTTTTTAATTGGGGGGAGGGGGGTGCTATGGGATTATTTAAGATACTGTTTGAAGAGGTAGGGTTTCAGATGTTTTCAGAGGAAGGGCAGGGAGCATGAACCTGAATGGGAGGGAGCATGAACCTGCAGGAGCGAATCACTGCTTTGATGTTTGCAGAGAACGACAGGATGTTGTCCAGGGTCATGCCAAAGTTCTTTGCACTTTGGGAGGGGGACACCATGGAGTTGTCAACCGTGATGGAGAGGTCTTGGAGTGGGCAGGCCTTCCCCGGGAGGAAGAGAAGCACCGTTTTGTTAAGGTTTAGCTTGAGGTGGTGGGCTGACATCCAAACTGAAATATCTGCCAGGCACGCAGAGATACGTGTCCCCACCTGGGCATAGCCGCAGCAAGTAGTGGTGCTGAGGATGTAGGGGTGCTGAAGAAAATCGCAGCATCCCCACCCCCCAGCAACTTCCCACGGCTATGCACCTGGGTGTCAGAAGGGGGGAAGGAGAACAGTAGTTGAGTATCTTCCGCGTAGCAATGATAGGAGAGACCATGTGAGGATATGACAGAGCCGAGTGACTTGGTGTATAGAGAGAAGAGGAGAGGGACTAGAACCGAGCCGTTGGGGACACCAGTAGTGAGAGTATGTGGTGCAGACACAGATCCCCTCCACGTCACCTGGTAGGCGCTTCCTGCCAGGTAGGATGCAATCCAAGAGTCTGCAGAGCCTGGGACGCCCAGCCCTGAGAGGGTGGAGAGGAGGACATGATGGTTCACAATGTTGAAGGCAGCGGATAGATCTAGGAGGATGAGAACAGAGGAGAGAGAGTCCGCTTTGGCAGTGCGGAGATCCTCAGTGACACAGAGAAGAGCAGTCTCATCAATATCCACATCAATGTACGAAAAGCAAAACACAATCATTGAAAACAAACACGTTCTTCAGTAAAAAGGTCCTCAATCAGCCTTTTGAATAGTACTAGAGGCATCAAGTCATTCAACTTTAGAGAGCCTTGGAGATCATTCTACAAGTAAGGTGCAAAAAAAACTAAAAGCAGATTTACCTCTCAGTGGACATGGAAGGGATTTTCAGAGTTAGCCATCCCTAAGACCAGGTCTGGTATCTCGTACATTTGTAACAGTGAAATAAGGTACAGTGGAAGATATATAAGAGGGCTCTATAAACAAAAAGAGTGCAATGCATCGATCTTCAAGACCTCAAAGAGGGCCAGTTTACTTTCTTATACAGAATGCAATAATGTATCCTGAACCCATCCAGTCATTGACTGAAGGCATCGTCCTTAATAAAGCATAGTGCGCTAAGATAAACAGTGTCCAATGGCTTCAATACAGTGACAGCTTCACCTGGTGTGAACTGTTCTTTTTCAGCACCAATGGAATGAAACCAAAATTGAAACTTCTGCCCAAATGGTGCGACAGGCGAGGTAAATCAAGCGTGCCTATAAATTCTAGAGAACTTATGCGTTCATCCACTGGGTGGCGGCACAAATCCACCCAGACCTCTTCATGTCACATGGCGTCTGGACTGAACTGGACCCAGTTGGGGTTATTCTCAATACCTAGTTCCATGATTATGAATTTGTGTTCATCTGATCGTTGACCACTCATATGAAACCTTATCGTATATCAGAACTTTTGCCCAACGTCTATCAAATAATATGCTCTGGTCATCGTCCCTCCATTCTTTTGACTGTCATGATTGTTTTTTTTAAAGATATTACATTTTGCTAAAACTTTATGGGTTGGGATATTAATGCATCCTGTGCAGTGGCGACCCCGTCATTCAGGGCAGAGCCCCACCTGTTTTATATATATAAAAAAAATGTTTTCCTTGTTTTGCATGTTATTTTGGCATTAATACGTGTCACATATCAGTTTGCAAACAATGTAAAAATTATAATAATAGAGTTGATAAAGCTGCATATAAACTTGGTCTATTTTTTGCTTTCTTGAGTAAGGCAGCTCCAAAATGCAGGTCTTTCAGCCTAGCTCAGTGCTTTCTGTGATGGTGGGGCAGCCAGCGGAAAATACGGAGCGTATGGGTTTGTGATGTTCTCTAGTTGCGCCGTGATTGGCTCAATGTTCTGTCAATCATAGAGACACTACGTCACCGCACAATCTACTGGGAGAGCACGAAAACTGAAGCCCATCCAAGAAGGCTCAAGGTCATTGGCCACAGATAAAATGACATCCAATCACGTAATATCTACCGTAGCTTTGATTGGACTGATCATGTAGCTTTGATTGGACTGATCATGTCAACATCATACTTTCAAAATATTAGCTATCAATCTAGACAAGCAGTCATCATGAATCATCATGAATCAAGTCGACAATCTACTGGCAAATCCTTTTCAATCTTTGTCATATGAAGATAAATTATAGATAAAACGTATCGGTGCTCATCGTCCATTGGACATAAACATTACACAACAAGTTTGAAATATCTAATTCAACAATGAGTGGTTTATAAGGAATCAGTGGCTAACTGCAAGCATTGCAAAGCAATCATGAGCCTGCTATTCAGTGGAGTGGGTGTGTGGTCCAAGTCTGGGTTTAAGGGTCTCTTTTCCAAGCTTCCTTCACATGTCATGGGCCCGAAAAGGTTGAATATATTGGCCATGCTGTCAAATCCAGCATGACTTCTACCACATTCAAAACAACTGGAAACTCGTAACTGGGAAATCTCAGACTTCAGTGAGTTCAAGACAACTGGGAACTCTGGAAAAAATTTGCTCCGACTGGGAAAATACGTTTTGAACGTTCATCCAACTCGGAATTCCAAGTCGGGAACTCGGGCCTCCTTCTAGAGCTCCAACCTAAAGATCACTGATGTCATGATTCGACCTTGTTTCTTTCCGCGTTCCAAGTTGTCTTGAAAGCAACATAAATCCAAAGAATGCCAGACTTCGATGACAAAGTTTGATGACAAAATTTGCCCACAAGAAGGACCGCCGCGCCACCTTCCTGTTCAAGTGAGCACAGCACAACAAGGTGAGTCCAAAAATGTATTGTATGCTGCTGCATAAATTATGTATTATGCCAGGGAGATATGTATACCGTAGCTAATAACGTAATACTAAGTGTATGTTGTGTATTAAGCTGTTAGTAGCCCAGGTGCCTCTAACCCTAATTGTTTGGTTCCTTTCCCCTCATAACTTAACCTACTGTTCTGACTTGGTGGTGCACATGTAGCCTATAGCCTATACATTTCCTAGCTTGCTCATTTATGTCTTCATCGAAATTACGGATTGCCTCTTATCCACCTGTCGTTCCCTTATGCCATAGTTTGTTCATCTCAATTGTCAGTAGAAACCACATTTGTTTAAGCAAGTCAGCCATATCAGCTATGTTTTTTTAAAAGGCAGTAAATGAGGCTGATTAACTGTTTCTCTGCCAGACAAGGCTCCTCTGACAGCCAGGTGTAGCTGTGGTAAGGATTCACTCCATGGTGCTGAAAAGAAAGCTCTGCTGTAGGGACTGCTTTGTATTGGCCTTAACAGTTTGTGGGAACCGTTTTTTCACCGTTATAGTGCAATTAATGTATTATTTAGTGTTGTGTTGTGTAGTGGTTTTGCTGGCATGCACCTAAAAACAAATGTAGGTGTTTTCCCCACCAAGATTTACATGCTAAAATTGCCACTGAGCTTTATGTAGGCCCTAGCAGTTTGTGGGCACCATTTGTCACCGTTAAAGTGAAATTAATGTATTGTTTAGTGTTGTGTTGTGTCGTGGCTTTGCTGGCATGCATCAATTTATTTGGGGTTTTGTTTGCCCCACCACTGATCCTTCTGTGAATGATCAATATCTCACAGGAACGATGCAATTTATCTGTGGTCGATTCAACGTGGAACATCATGATAAGGAGAAACATTTTGTTCTAGTCAGATAAATGAAGAATGTGCCAAATCATTTATTTAATTCTCAATGTTAATTTTGTTAGTTTTTTTGGGGCCCACACATTTTTTACCCCCCTCTTCTTTGTTTTTACATTCTACACACATTTTATATTTGTATATTTTTTGTTTTTACAGTAGTTACATAGCAATAATAAAGTAATTTGATATTTTTATATATAATGAAAAAAATATAAATGCAACATGCAACAATTTCAAATATTTTACTGAGTTACAGTTCATAGAAGGAAATCAGCCAATTTAAATAAGTTCCTTAGGCTCTAATTTATGGATTTCACATGACTGAGCAGCCATGGGTGGACCTGGGAGGGCTTAGGCCCACCCACTTGGGAGCCAGGCCCACCCACTGGGGAGACAGATCTGGCCAATCAGAATGAGTTTTTCCCTGCAAAATGGCTTTATTACAGACAGAAATACACTACCCCCTCACCCCTCCTCAAACGATCCCACAGGTGAAGAAGCCGGATGTCGAGGTCCTGGGCTAGCATGGTTACACGTACGTGGTCTGTGGTTGTGAGGCCGGTTGCTGTTTAATCTTCTTCTTGATATGCCACACCTGTCAGGTGGATGGATTATCTTGGCAAAGAAGAAATACTCACTAAACAGGGATGTAAATAAATTTGTGCCCAACATTGGAGAGAAAGAAGCTTTTTGTGAGTTTGGAAAATTTCTTGGATCTTTTATTTCAACTCATGAAACATGGGACCAAGTTTTAGTTCAGTGTACATTACATATTTATTTTTATTTAACCTTTATTTAACTAGGCAAGTCAGTTAAGAACAAATTCTTATTAACAATGTCGGGCCTACCCCGGCCAAACCAGGACGACGCTGGGAAAATTGTGCGCCACCCTATGGGACTCCCAATCATGGCCGGTTGTGATACAGCCTGGAATCAAACCAGATAGATAGATTGTACTTACACATTATATATCGTGTTTTTAGTCATAACTATTATACAACATGAGCTTTTAAACCCCCCCCCCCCTCAGCTACTCTCAGTCCATCCCACCTATCTCCTTAACCCCACCCCTCAGCTACTCTCAGTCCATCCCACCTATCTCCTTAACCCCACCCCTCAGCTACTCTCAGTCCATCCCACCTATCTCCTTAACCCCACCCCTCAGCTACTCAGTCCATCCCACCTATCTCTTTAACCCCACCCCTCAGCTACTCTCAGTCCATCCCACCTATCTCCTTAACCCCACCCCTCAGCTACTCAGTCCATCCCACCTATCTCTTTAACCCCACCCCTCAGCTACTCTCAGTCCATCCCACCTATCTCCTTAACCCCACCCCTCAGCTACTCTCAGTCCATCCCACCTATCTCCTTAACCCCACCCCTCAGCTACTCTCAGTCCATCACAACTATCTCCTTAACCCCACCCCTCAGCTACTCTCAGTCCATCACACCTATCTCCTTAACCCCCCCTCAGTTACTCTCAGTCCACCCCACCTATCTCCTTAACCCCACCCCTCAGCTACTCTCAGTCCATCACACCTATCTCCTGAACCCTACCCTCAGCTACTCAGTCCATCCCGCCTATCTGCATAAACCACCGTCAGTCTAATCAGTCTAATGATTTCCATGTGCCATATATTTTTCAGCCATTCCTGAACCTGCGACCTGAAACAAGGTAAATTACATAGGGGCAATACCAAAATAAGTAATCTAATGATTCTGTCTCTATGGTAGCAAAATCTGCAGAGCTGAGATTGTTATGTTCCATATACATAACATTCTGTTTGTGGCAATTATTTTTTAAATAATAATTTAAATGGAAAAACTCGTAGTTTTGAATCAAGCGTTGTTTTGCGTATCGGTTCATAAACCATGTGACACGGAGGTCGGCACATCTAACATCTCTTCCCAAATATTTTGCAACCTGTGCGCGCAATCAACATTTTGGTCCGTGTAAAGCCGTGTAAAGCTGATATATCATTTTTTGTATTACTTGTTTTTGTTGTTGCCAGTTTTGGTCTTTAATAATGGGTAGATAAACAAGTTCCTCACCTTTTCCCCCTTCCACTTGCCTCCTCCCTTTTTTGCGGTAATTCTGCGATCAGTTTGTTGTAATTTTGGATAACTCCACCTTTCCTATTAATAATATCATTAACAAAGATAATTCTATTTTTTTTTTTTATTCCACAAAGAATGATTTATTTGAATCAATTAGTATATATTTTAATTGTAATATTTGTTCTGTTTTTTTCTGAAGGATGCAAGTGATCTGTGGTCAATTCAACATGGAACATCGTGATAAAGGCGAAAATATTTAGTTCTAGTCAGATAAATTAAGAATATGCCAAAGTATTTATTTAACTCACATTCTTTATTCATCCCCCCAAAACATTGAGAATTGTTAACAATAATCTCATTGTGTTCAACTGTTATTTCCTCCGTTTGTCTTGGAGAGCAGGGAGGACATTTCCCACTTGTGGAAGAAGGGGTGGTGCCTGTGGCTCAGCCTATGTGGATGAGGCTCTACAGTTGTTCGGAGTTCCTGCCTCGCTGTACTGTCTGGCTGAAAGGGTAGAGATGGTAACAGGGTGCTGTAGTAATGCACTATAGACTTCTCCTTTCCTCTGACTCTCAAGGGACCTTTCTTCGATTCTACAGAGAGGAAACTTTGAGGTTGTTCTGGTTTTTGACCAAATATGGAAATATGGCCATTTGTTTTTCTTTCTTTTCTGTTTTTAAGAGGATACATAAGATGAATTTCTCTGAAAACTAAACAGAACTAGCCAGTTCCTGGCAAACCTATTCTTATGGGTTCATTGGGACAGGGTGTCCAGCTGGTTTTACAAACACAATGCAATTCTATGGTTCAGTATTTTTCTCTTAAGTCATTGCATGCATGCCACAGAACCACACAGGACATTTTAACTGCATGAGGTTATTGGCCTCATAGGAAAGTTATTAGATATGGTAGTCTCAAGCCTATGCAAAGTGCTGGTTTGAACTTTCAATATAGACTCTTAAATAGAGGGTTAGAAAACTTTTGCATTGTGGTATACCAATGTTTTGACAAAAAATACTGCATTCAAGGGCCAGGACTACACTCATCACAGGATGTTGAGACGTGTACTGAGCCTGTAACTCATAAGGCTAAGGCGTAGCCTACCATGCAGTACAGAATACCTTGCACTGCAACTGTACATGTGGCATTTCTTTCAATGAATTGATACTTCATAATGATGTACTTCATATCTGTGATATGGATGCTTTGGAGGTCTTTTGTTTTTTTCAAAACTAATGTGTAAAGACAACTAATTAAATGTCCCATGAAATGTTCTAAGTCAGTGTTTTTCCATTTGTTCCAGTTGAAATGTGTCAACATTGTGAGGATTCTGAATAAATGCAGAAATGAAAGCATTCAACAGTGTTGGACATTTCAGTAACTTTTATTTGAGGAAAGAGTTCTATTGTTGTCACACGATGTCACAAAGTATAAGAATGTCAGTATACATGCTATAGCGTGAGGAAAAACGCTCAACCTGCGAGACGCTTCCCTCGTAGAGTTGAATCAATATTTACTTTTATTGTCTCAATCATTAACCAGTAAACTTATGCCCTTGTTGTGTGGCAGAATCTACGTGAGAAAACAAACCTGAGGATAGTCAGGCCTTAATTTAAAGCAGTAGTCAAGAGTCGAACAAAACAACGGAGATGACAAAATGAGTGAGTACACCAAAACAACTAAAATATTTTGAAAAAAGCAAATGAAAGAAGCATTTATTTAGAAACTTTATTTTTAGATTTTTACAAAACTTGTCTCCTCCAAAGAATTTTCTAATTGATGTTAGTAAATCCAAGCCCTGATCACGTGAACACAATATAAATGTTGTGAACAACCATTATCACAACCCGTTCAACATACATTTACATCTTTCTCCCATCAAAAAGTATATTTCTGTTACTTCCTCTAATCTATCTGGTTAAAAAGGCTTATTTATTTGCAGAAACAAGTAAACAAAATGAAGTTGCATCATGATCACGTTTTGTGATTTGTTAGTTCAGACTGTGCATATGTCTTTTCATCAATTTTAGTGGTGTAGGTCGGTCGTTAATTAGTTGTAGTTGGCACCTTTACTGTGTTTAATTTAGAGATCCGCTTAGCACCTCGTCCCAATAGAGACTAGTTTTCATACTGTAGGTCAGCTGATGAGCTTAGATGACAAGGTCCTTGTCGACATCCTCTGAAAAAAAAAAAAAACAAGCCCACCATTAACAAGCAATAATGAAACGGCCTGCTATGAACCGTTTCAATTCAAAACCAGACAGTAAAATAGAAGGACGGGAAGATATGTCTGAAATGGTACCCTATGCAGCCCATAGGACTCTGGTCAAAAGTAGTGCACTATATAGGGAATAGGGTGCCATTGGCCATAGGACTCTGGTTAAAAGTAGTGCACTATATAGGGAAAAGGGTACCATTTCAGATAGTCCAGAGGTCATTGGTCCTCCTGGTTTCTTTGAGGCAGTAAAATAACGAGTGTAAACTATGAACGAGGTGTTTTTAAAACTACTCACGCTCCTTGATGCTGAAGCAGTTGGCCCACTCCTCCAGGGCGATGTACTTGTCATTGTCAGCGTCACACTGCTCGAAGAAACGAGTGGTGCAGTGCTCCATGGGGATGAGAGGGGCGCGCAGAGGGGCCAGCTCTGTGTGGGACAGGAACCTACAACACCACAGAACACATGTTACGAAGCATCTACGCAGGCCTAATAAAGGATTCATAAAGGCTTTACATTTACATTACATTTAAGTCATTTAGCAGACGCTCTTATCCAGAGCGTCTTACAAATTGGTGCATTCACCTTATGATATCCAGTGGAACAACCACTTTACAATAGTACATCTATATGGTTTTTTTTGGGGGGGGGGGTTAGAAGGATTACTTTATCCTATCCTAGGTATTCCTTAAAGAGGTGGGGTTTCAGGTGTCTCCGGAAGGTGGTGATTGACTCCGCTGTCCTGGCGTCGTGAGGGAGGCTTTATGAAGGCTTTATAAGCTATAGTGTATAGACCCTAGAAAAGTATGAACAGCACCAATGTAGCAATGTCAGTTGTTTTTTTTGCTCATAAAACAATACATTCAGGCATGCTGCCAATATCCTTTCTGAGACATTTTAGAAATGTTTCAGTATTGATGTCCCGGCTAGCACAGAGTTGAATCAAAGTTATAGCCCAAGCAAGCCTGTATTTATGTGATGTTGAAACAATCCAGCTGAAGCAGAAGACAGGAAACTCTTCTTCTTCTCATCAACCTACCCATCGACGGGGTGCTGGTCCAGCTGACCGAACTGCCAGTGGACGGGGAAAATGTACATGTTGTAGTTCTTCTCAAAGTCGTGGGCCAGCAGGTCCAGGGAGTGCTCTCCAGCCTGCAGTCTCTTCTCATTCTCATAGATCTTCCTCACCTGCAATCCAAGTAAACATTTGTTTTGCAAACATTAGTTTGTCTAATAATCTTTTGAATAGAACAAACTGATAAATAAATCCCAGTAGGATTGGATGCACAAAAGGAGTCAACTTCATAGTGAGAGCAGAATGTCAAATCCTATAACCGTATTTTGATTTATTCATTATTTTCGACCCATCCACAGAGTTCGGTAAATGAACGTAAGCAAAATTAATTGGTTCTGTGCTGTGTTTAATAATGATTTTGACCCAACCTCAGTAGGCAAACATGCAGTAAATGGGTTCTGTGCTGTGTTTAATAATGATTTTGACCCAACCTCAGTAGGCAAACATGCAGTAAATGGGTTCTGTGCTGTGTTTAATAATGATTTTGACCCAACCTCAGTAGGCAAACATGCAGTAAATGGGTTTTGTGCAGTGCATATAGAGTGGCTAAGTGGACTTACTCTGAGCTTCTGCTTCTCAGTCAGCAGGTTGTTCTCCTCATCGCGCTCGTACAGGGTGACCAGAACGTTCTTCAGCCAGTCCCTCATACGCAGGGGGAACTCATTCAGCTCAGCATCCATGCAGGCCTCGATGACTGGAGAATAAACAGGAAGGAGAATGAGTTCTATGTCAGAGCTATTCTGTCCACACAGGGCTCAGTGACTGGAGAGACACACAGGAAGAAACATTAGGTATGGTCAGAGAGAAAAAAATAAACAGGGAAGACCCAGGAACAGCTGAAGAAGGTTTTGTTTAATGACGTATGGTCCCCAAGGAGCCAAAGGGTTTCATTTAATTAAGTCAAGTAAGTCATAGTCAGAAAGTTGTTTTGCAAGTAGGACATTCAAGTCAAAATCTCCAATCCTATTTTTCAAACAATTATGGTCAAGCCCTTTGTCATAGAACACAAAACCCACAACTCACACAAAATGTGATATTTGTGTCCATTGAAAATGTATGGTTGATGCGCACAGCCCCATAGGCAATGATTTTGTTCCTTTTTGTTTTATCCCTTGGTTGAATACTGTACCTGACATTTAGAGGCCATTAGTTAAAAAAAGTTTTATTTAAAAAATGTTTGCCTCCACAACGTGCAACAACATTATCTCCACCTGTGCCCTTCAGTCCTAAGGTACTCATCACCAACAGTGAGAGATGCATGGGCTTGGTTCTGTTATTTAATGACAGACATTTAGCTGCAGATTCAGCGGTAGTTTGAGAAGGGCAGCGATGCAGTGAGCATGCAACAGCCTGCCCTCCACTCTAAGTGTTAGGTTCCTTAAGGCAAAATCCCTCTATTTCAGCCCATCAATCATTCCCCTGGAGAAGCTTTCAGCAGGGCTTCAGCTCTAAGACAGCATAACCAATCACACTGGGAACGGAGTCTCAGAGGAAAATATGTCTCTGGGCATTCTCAAAAAGGTGAACATTTTTGCACCGAATTGAATGGTTGTATTAAAATGTTCTCAATGGTCCCTGTGAGGATAAAATACGTTGAATTGAAATGAATTGAATACAATTCAATCCATGAATGTTTAACTATAAAGCATAGCTCACATTTGCATGGCCCGATGTAGTCTAGATGCAGTTTGTGGCCCTTCTTGGTTCCCTCCAGACTGCACTTCTGGGCAAAGAAGTGGCAGGAAGAGTCGTAGGTTGTGTTGTCGGTGGCGCAAACCTGGAATACACAGATTATATTCATGAATCAGATACAGTCAGAAATTACAGTATATCAAGAATGAGCCAATGATGCAAATAAGTAGTAGCATTATTGTACAGGTCAAGGTTCTATTAGGAACAGTGTTAAATATGAAACATCTAGGCCTACTTGATGTTGGTCTGAACAGATTAGAATATGATTTAAATGTTGATAACTCACATGCTCAAACTCTCCAACGGCACCAGGGCAGGTAGTTGGGTCCTGGCAGACACACATGGGGGTGTTCTCCTCATCCACCTCACACACCTTTCCCTTCTTGCAGTGGTGGTTCAAGCAGGGGTCTACGAAGGAATCGGAAAACAAATTGTTCAAACATTCTGGAACTTTAAAAATGGAACATATCGGAAGTGTTCTTTTGCCCTTGAATTTACCGCTAAGTTATTCAACAGACAGATATTCCTGGCGGTATTTGGCGGAGAAGGAGTGTGGCGGCGCCCCTGCCAATTAGGAGAAGGGTTTATTTTCCGTTTCTAAGAAGCTTACTGGAACCATTTGGTGGAACACATGATGATAGGTCTCTCTTTTGAGACAGAAGCACTATGTCATTACCAATGTGGTCCTCCCCCTCTCTCTACCATCTAGCCAACATCTCACAACACAGCTGCTGCAAAGGAGCACTGACATACAGCTTCATTTGATTGATGTTGTCATACCTCTATTAAACCTAAGCAGCCTAAAATATATACCAGCCCAAGATCATGAACTAGATTCAGAGTTTTTCTTGAGTGGATGATCAGGGGGCCGGATATATGATTACAAAAAAATGTATAGACCGCAAATTGACCACAAGAAGCCCAAACAGATATAATATTTGACTAAAACATAATCATTTCAAACCTTGCTTACATTTGTATAAGATCACATGTCTCTCTATTATGCATGGGAATAGTTTGGAACAGATTTCCAAAGTTAAAATCAATTGGAGCTGATTTGCTGCTGTTTTTACAGTCTTTTATGTCCAACAATAAAAACATTTTTTCCCCATATTTTTTCTTCACTCAGATAACTTGGGGGGCTACATAAAACCCCCCTTGGGCCAAATTTGGCCTCCGGGCCACCAGTTGGGGAACCCTGTAGTAGCTATTGTGTGTTTAACGTTACAATAATAGCTATACATTACTGTAGCCATGCAGACTGTTAGCTTGGTGAATGTTCCCAATTATCATTGTAATATATGGTAAACTAGGACTTTATATAAGTTTCCCTTCACAGAAGGCATTGGGGATTAGGTATTGTTTTCTCACAACGTCTGTTGAACGACAGTAGTGATTAGTGATTACAATGACTATTGCTCACTCTCAGCGGTGACCTCCTCCTCCTCCTCGACATCGATGGCCTCGTCAAAGTCTCCAGTCTCTACCTGCACTGGGTTGACCCCCACCTCTGGCTGTGCCTGAGACAAGCCAATCACAACATGGAGCCGTCAATAGAGACATAGTACAGTTGGAATCAACACATTTAAAGTGAATATATACCTTATGAAAGATGACAGTACTCTAAATAAGCTATGGGCAATGCTCATAAATTGGTCGCAGAATTTTAGTACCAGAAAAGGAAGCTGTAGCTAAGTCTCTTTAGTTATCAAGCGGCACGGCAGAATAAAGTGTACTTCAGACAGGTCTAGAGAGAGGTCTAGCAGCCTGCAGCTGGATGGGATGAATAGAGCCTGGCCCACATGTGGTAAAGCCATTAAAACGTCATGGTTTCCTGTCCGCTGTATTTATAACCTGTGGGATTCTGCTCACTCTGTCTCAAGCTACATTACAGAAAATGGTCAACATTTAAGGGAAAAATCCTCTGTCACAAAATGTTTGAGATTAAATTATTTCAGTCAAAGTTGTAATGTTGTTTTCGTTAGTTAACTTGTCAAAAGCGACACAGAGAGTAAAGAATAAATCTATTGTCAATGTTTTTCATCTGGCTGTGTTTTGATTCCTATATTGCAAATATTTTTCATCTGGCTGTGTTTTTATTCATATATTGCAAATGTTTTTCATCTGGCTGTGTTTTGATTCCTATATTGCAAAATGTTTTTCATCTGGCTGTGTTTTGATTCCTATATTGCAAATGTTTTTCATCTGGCTGTGTTTTGATCCCTATATTGCTAAATGTTTTTCATCTGGCTGTGTTTCGATCCCAATATTGCTAAATGTTTTTCATCTGGCTGTGTTTTGATTCCTATATTGCAAATGTTTTTCATCTGGCTGTGTTTTGATCCCTATATTGCTAAATGTTTTTCATCTGGCTGTGTTTCGATCCCAATATTGCTAAATGTTTTTCATCTGGCTGTGTTTTGATCCCTATATTGCTAATGTTTTTCATCTGGCTGTGTTTTGATTCCTACACGACACTATTGCTAATTTGCTCCCACCTGTGAAAGTGTTTACTCACTGGGCACAGACGTAAATTCCACATCCATTCCATGTTGTTTCAACATAATTTCATTGAAATTATGTGGAAACAACGTTGATTCAACCAGTGTGTGCTCAGTGGGTATGTTCAAGTTGTGTGATGTTGTTTCCCCCCTAAGCACACCTGTCCATAGAAATCTGTAAACAAGTCAATGACCTTACCTCCTCACCGACATCATCAATGATGGGCTCCTCCTCAGTCTGAAATGGTTAAGACGATGTTACTATTATGATTGTTTGCCACACTCACACACACACACACACACACACACACACACACACACACACACACACACACACACACACACACACACACACACACACACACACACACACACACACACACACACGCTCGCTCGCTCGCTCGCTCGCACACACACACACACACACACACACACACACACACACACACACACACACACACACACACACACACACACACACACACACACACACACACATCAAAGGGACACTTACAATGGAAGCGGTGAATGCCTGGCCAGCTAGGCACAGGAGGAAAACAATCCACACCCTCATCGTTCAGTCTAGAGAGAGACACAAAGAGGAACATTTTAATACACATTACACACATTCAATGCAACTGACGTTTGGTTGATAACGAGGTGCAGTTGAGGTCATACTCCTTTCCAGTTTACCGCCTGTCTAGAGCAACACTATGTACTGTATTCCTATACACGGTGTACAAAGTGTATGGGCCAGACAAAGTCCAGACATTTACTCAGGCGTGGTCAAACAAGTCATGCAGGGACAAAAACAAGATGTTACTCCAAGAATCACAAAGGCTCATGGGTAGCGTTTTGGTTCCAGACAAACCGTTCACTGTCCAGAGATAGCTATGTTCACATTCTTTGTGGTTAGCTCAAATGACTGTCTACAATTCAATCACCGGAGCTGAATTCAGTCTCCTGTTCGACTTTGTATTTCCACCTAGTTAAAGATACTTAGAAAAGCCATGTTGAATGTAGTCTAGTGCTAGTAGTCTACAGTATTACATATGAGGTCTACTTGAGATTTTTTAGTGTAGACTTGGATCACAATCCACCTTCTATAAGTACAGGCATTTCACATTTTTGGAAATGTGGGTAATATTTGGTTCAGACTTTTCAACCTTTACTCACCCACTCAAAAATCAGAATGAGATTCCAACTTATTTTCACATTCTCAAAAAGACAGTCAGAAGTTTGTTGAATTCCCAATGTGTTATCCCTATGCTTTCAACCATTCCAATGGAAAAACAATGTAGGATTTTTGGTTTAGTTGGCGTCTACAGTTGAAGTCAGAAGTTTATATACACCTTAGCCAAATACATTTAAACTCAGTTTTTCACAATTCCTAGTAAAAATTCCCTGTCTAAGGTCAGTTAGGATCACCACTTTATTTTAAGAATGTGAAATGTCAGAATAATAGTAGAGAGAATGATTTATTTCAGCTTTTATTTCTTTCCTCACATTCCCAGTGGGTCAGAAGTTTACATACACTCAATTAGTATTTGATAGCATTGCCTTTAAATTGTTTAACTTGGGTCAAATGTTTTGGGTAGCCTTCCACAAGCTTCCCACAATAAGTTTGGTGAATTTTGGCCCATTTCTCCTGACAGAGCTGGTGTAACTGAGTCAGGTTAGTAGGCCTCCTTGCTCGCACACGCTTTTTCAGTTCTGCCCACAAATTTTCTACGGGATTGAGGTCAGGGCTTTGTGTTGGCCACTCCAATACCTTGACTTTGTTGTCCTTAAGCCATTTTGCCACAACTTTGGAACTATGCTTGGCGTCATTGTCCATGTGGAAGACCCATTTGCGACCAAGCTTTAACTTCCTGACTGATGTCTTGAGATGTTGCTTCAATATATCCACATAATTTTCCTTTCTCATGATACCATCTGTCATGACGTTGGCCTCTTTGGGTACAGGAAGGACAGTTGACCCCCTCCCCTTTGTACCATTCCCCAACCTACCTTCCCCCCAACCCAGGCCCTGTGTGAAAGGGTTGTAAAAACCCTAAGAGGAGAATCTCCTACCACATGTTTCATAGAGAGACAAAGGAAATTCTTCCAACTCATAGAATTGGAGAACCAAGCGACACGTGTGTTCTGGAGAAGGTATGGAAGATTGGTGAAGAATCCAGCTACGAACTGGTCCGCTTGGTACAATTTTGTGATACTCAGAAGAGACAATATAGCCATATTACCATAAAACTGTTTATATAATAGCCTCAGCTTGAGACTTGCATCATAATGGTTGTATAGAATGTATTAATAAGGATAAAGCTTTTGTAATACATTGAGATGCTATGTACTGATGTAATGTGATAGAATTGTATTTCTGTAACCAAGTCTAACTCAGTCATAGGCACGCCCCCAGGGACACATACAGGACCAGGCGTCATTTGACAAGCCTGTTCAAGGGTCACTATAAAACCCACCCTGATTTACATTTCTTTAGACCAAGCCTCCACTCCATGGCCAATAGGTTTTACCATCCAATTCCTCTACTGAAAGTGAACCATACCACGTGGTTAACTTTTAGACTATTGATACCGACAGAATAAGAACAAGTCTTTGATATTAATTATTAGTCTGCAGCTAAGTAAATTATATCATCGAACGCGAAGACCAACGAAACATCCATTCTATGACGACATTAATGAATGTCGCTCTGAAAGATCCATTCTAACCGAGAGAGAGAGAAAGAGAGAACGCGGACAAAACTCTCCAACAAGGATCCCAATGACACACTGAGCGTAAATATACATATTGATTGCAATTGTTCCCGAATGAGTGAGCGTTCATGTGCAAAGGATTAGCATATCAATTGTTAATATTAATGAACTCTGTGTGCCACAGCTGACCTTTTATGATCCATTGTTCAACAGGCCGACCTGCCTGTTTAGCCCACAAGGGCACATTCCTCTACCAATCCTTTGTGACGATAATTACTGTTTGTATGTTTTCTGTTAATTACTTAGTGTAGTAAATAAATGATTTTAAGACAATTGATGTATGGATGATTTTAGTAAAGACTGGGTTCGTGCAGATACAACAATTTACGACGTTTGGAATGAGACTGAACACGAGGTAAAATACACCATTTAAACCAGAAGATAATCGGCCTATATTATAATAAAGGAAAGTTATATTAGGAAAATTATAACTTTGTAATCTGAATATTTTCCTTGGTGCCCCGATCTCCTAGTTAATTACAATTAAACGATTAATCAGTTTAATCGCGTGATAATAATTACAGGGAGTTAATTGATAAACATGTCTTCAGTTTAATGGTACCCCAAAGACAAGACACATCTATTTTGTGAAGTGCACCAGTTCCTCCTGCAGCAAAGCACCCCCACAACATGATGCTGCCACCCCTGTGCTTCACGGTTGGGATGGTGTCTTCGGCTTGCAAGCCTCTCCCTTTTTCCTCCAAACATAACGATGGTCTTTATGGCCATTATGGCCATTTTTCTTTCATCAGACCAGAGGACATTTCTCCAAAAAGTATGAACTTTGTTCCCATGTGCAGTTGCAAACCGTAATCTGTCTTTTGTTATGGCGGTTTTGGAGCAGTGGCTTCTTCCTTGCTGAGCGGCCTTTCAGGTTATGTCGATATAGGACTCGTTTTACTGTGGATATAGATACCTTTGTACCTGTTTCCTCCAGCATCTTCACAAGGTCCTTTGCTGTTGTTCTGGGATTGATTTGCACTTTTCGCACCAAAGTACGTTAATCTCTAGGTGACAGAATGCGTCTCCTTCCTGAGCGGTATGAAGGCTGCATGGTCCTATGGTGTTTATACTTGCGTACTATTGTTTGTACAGATGAACGTGGTATCTTCAGGCGTTTGGAAATTGCTCCCAAGGATGAACCAGACTTGTGGAGGTCTACAATTTATTTTCTGAGGTATTGGCTGATTTCTTTTGATTTTCCCATGATGTCAAGCAAAGAGGCACTGAGTTTGAAGGTAGGCCTTGAAATACATCCACAGGTACACCTCCAATTTACTCAAATGATGTCAATTAGCCTATCAGAAGCTTCTAAAGCCATGACATCATTTTCAGGAATTTTCCAAGCTGTTTAAAGGCACAGTCAACTTAGTGTATGTGAACTTCTGACCCACTGGAATTGTGATACAGTGAATTATAAGTGAAATAATCTGTCTGTAAACAATTGTTTGAAAAAATGACTTGTGTCATGCATACAGTAGATGTCCTAACCGACTTGCAAAAATGACAGTTTGTTAACAAGAAATTTGTGGAGTGGTTGAAAACGAGTTTTAATGATTCCAACCTAAGTGTATGTAAACTTCTGACTTCAACTGTAAATGTGTTATCACTGCGTTTTCACTAACATATATTTTTTGTATTTATACAACAACCTAATGTGTTATCACTGTGCTTCATCTAATAGAACAATCAAATGACCTGGGTTGCAGTTGAGATTACATCAATAGTACATCAATAGTACATCAATATTATGTAAATAGTACATTAATAGTACATCAATAGTTCATCAATAGTACATCAATTTTATGTAAATAGTACATTAATAGTACATCAATAGTACATCGATAGTACATCGATATTACATTGATATTACATCAATATTACATCAATAGTACATCGATAGTACATCGATAGTACATTAATAGTACATGATCAATGCTGTTTGAGATTCTGCACAGATTATTATAGCAATCTCCACAGACCTGAAACCTTTGCATGCTATGTTGAAGAAGACATTTATAGTTACAGTAACCTCAAAATGTGGCCATGGATGTGTTACTCATTTTAAGGTTGAACAAATACATTAGTTTGTAAGATAGCCTTAACTAAAGTAATATTGAATTGTGTTTGGTTGACAACCCAACCAAATATCAACTAGGTATATAATGCCTCGATAGTTTCATCTGAGCTACTGGCTAAATAATTTTATTTGACGTAGATTTTTGGTTTAGTTGGAGACGTGAATCCAACATAACATTTGTTAACCCTATCAGTCCCGCGATCCCAACTAAAATCAGCTTTTCATTTATCTATCTGACTTTCATTTATCTCCATGTCCAACCCTTATATTTAGCCTTACAAAGAAGTGTTTTACCATTTTATTTTCAGGACAACAAGGACTGCAAGAAGAACACAAAATAATTAGTAAAAACAGAGTTTTATTAAATGCCGTAAATAAATAAATTGTTTGCTCAGTGGGAAATGAATGTTCAACCTGTCAGTAACAACTGTGTGGAGTTTGTGACAGCAACTATATGAACGTATTATAGTATCATAGACACTACAGTAGGTCCTGAGATTTCCTATAGTCTTCTATGTAGAAGAACCCCTTACAGTATTATAGGCACTATGTCCTGAGATTTCCTATAGTATTCTATGTAGAAGGGACCCTTACAGTATTATAGACACTATGTCCTGGGATTTCCTATAGTCTTCTATGTAGAAGAACCCCTTACAGTATTATAGACACTATGTCCTGAGATTTCCTATAGTCTTCTATGTAGAAGAACCCCTTACAGTATTATAGACACTATGTCCTGGGATTTCCTATAGTCTTCTATGTAGAAGAACCCCTTACAGTATTATAGACACTATGTCCTGGGATTTCCTATAGTCTTCTATGTAGAAGAACCCCTTACAGTATTATAGACACTATGTCCTGAGATTTCCTATAGTCTTCTATGTAGAAGAACCCCTTACAGTATTATAGACACTATGTCCTGGGATTTCCTATAGTCTTCTATGTAGAAGAACCCCTTACAGTATTATAGACACTATGTCCTGAGATTTCCTATAGTCTTCTATGTAGAAGAACCCCTTACAGTATTATAGACACTATGTCCTGAGATTTCCTATAGTCTTCTATGTAGAAGAACCCCTTACAGTATTATAGACACTATGTCCTGAGATTTCCTATAGTCTTCTATGTAGAAGAACCCCTTACAGTATTATAGACACTATGTCCTGAGATTTACTTTAGTCTTCTATGTAGAAGAACTCCTTACAGTATTATAGACACTATGTCCTGGGATTTCCTATAGTCTTCTATGTAGAAGAACCCCTTACAGTATTATAGACACTATGTCCTGAGATTTCCTATAGTCTTCTATGTAGAAGAACCCCTTACAGTATTATAGACACTATGTCCTGAGATTTCCTATAGTCTTCTATGTAGAAGAACCCCTTACAGTATTATAGACACTATGTCCTGAGATTTACTTTAGTCTTCTATGTAGAAGAACTCCTTACAGTATTATAGACACTATGTCCTGGGATTTCCTATAGTCTTCTATGTAGAAGAACTCCTTACATTATTATAGACACTATGTCCTGAGATTTACTATAGTCTTCTATGTAGAAGAACTCCTTACAGTATTATAGACACTATGTCCTGGGATTTACTATGATCTATGTAGAAGAACTCCTTACAGTATTATAGACACTATGTCCTGGGATTTACTATAGTCTTCTATGTAGAAGAACTCCTTACAGTATTATAGACACTATGTCCTGGGATTTCCTATGATCTTCTATGTAGAAGAACCCCTTACAGTATTGTAGACACTATGTCCTAGGATTTACTACAGTCTTCTATGTAGAAGAACCCCTTACAGTATTATAGACACTATGTCCTGGGATTTACTATGATCTATGTAGAATAACTCCTTACAGTATTATAGATACTATGTCCTGGGATTTACTATGATCTTCTATGTAGAAGAACTCCTTACAGTATTATAGACACTATGTCCTGGGATTTCCTATGATCTTCTATGTAGAAGAACCCCTTACAGTATTGTAGACACTATGTCCTGGGATTTACTACAGTCTTCTACGTAGAAGAACCCCTTACAGTATTATAGATACTATGTCCTGGGATTTACTATGATCTATGTAGAAGAACTCCTTACAGTATTATGGACACTATGTCCTGGGATTTACTATGATCTATGTAGAAGAACCCCTTACAGTATTATAGACACTATGTTCTGAGAATTTCCTCTGATCTTCTATATAGAAGAACCCCTTACATTCTAACAAATCTTGTATAGCTTGTGAGCATCATAGATCAAAACATGTTACATGTATGTGTTCGTGAGAGTCCCAGCTTTTCATCGATAGCTTTTAATAGTTTGTAGCTCAAACTATTCGGACTCTACAGAAGTTTTTGTAAAATGTTCCGGCCCCAGGTCCCTTGATCCGCCCTTGTCTAACAAACACTGCTCTAGCTCAGTCCCTGTTAATCACACAGACAAATGGTTTTGGTTGAGATAGAGACGCGATTCCAACGTATCAATTATTAATTTGTAGACCAACTGGAATTAAAGCCAGACTGTCAGTGGCACAGATGGAACTATACAAGCAGAAGATGCATCTCCTTTAAATTTTCATATTTAGTTGCTTTGACAACCAAAACCAAACACATATCCAGTTTACAAATTAATAATTTACATGTTGGATTCATGTTTCCATAAAAAAGACAAAATCAAATCAAACTTTAAATGCACCTTAAATAAAGTTTGCTTTGATTTAGTCCTATTTTTGGTTGAGACGTGAATCCAGCATATGAATTATTAACTGTAAGATTACATCTGAAATCCACCAAAGCTTGAATCCCTAGACCTATACGTATTGTCTATTTTTAGTGGAACACTGGGTTGAAATTAAACATTATCTGTTTACGACTTCCTTAATGCTATATAGGCCTAAATAGTCTTGTTGGTGATATAAGACTTATGAAGCATGGTTACAGTTCATTTGCTCTGTTAAAACCCCCTGGAGTCAATTGATGCACCGGTCCATCAATCTAAATTACATAACAAAAACCTCCCCATCAAAACCCATTAGTTTAAGCTAGAGATATCTTTGCATTGGATGCGTCTCAATTCACTACATCTGTGGTGAAAGGTGTCAGAGCTAGAGCGATGTTTGTCAGACCAGGAGACATCTGTGGTGAAAGGTGTCAGAGCTAGAGCGATGTTTGTCAGACCAGGAGACATCTGTGGTGAAAGGTGTCAGAGCTAGAGCGATGTTTGTCAGACCAGGCGACCGGGGAGGGCGGCTGGCGTGTTTGCGCCAGGGCACGGGGAGGTGTCAGAGCAGGCGTGGCGCCGGGCTCTGGGGAAGGTGCAGGCTAGGCGGGCGCCCGGCGGCCCACGTGTCGGGCCGCGAAGTCGCCGGCGTGGCCGTCTGCGGTAGAGTCTGAACTGTTTGGGCTACAAAATAATGGGAACCCACTGTGGAAAGGGGAGATTCTCACAATGGTGTTCTCCATTTTGCTCTACGACTACCACAAGTGTCACGGGACTCGCCTGAAGGTAACCAGTACCGATTTAAAAAAAACAAATGGAAGTATGAAGGTAGTTTTGTGCCTTTTTATATATATATATATATATATATATATATATATATATATATATATATATATCTCCGAGATTTAGGACGGACACTTCAAAACCTTTTCCAAATCAAATAGCTAAAATGATCCATAGTATGACCATCTTAAAACATTTCCATAAGTCAGCTTAACACCCCTCAAACCACTTAGACTTACAGGGGTTAAACCTACCCTTTGGAATGACTTTGATAGCGAAAGTGAATCTATATAGTTAGAGCTCTCTGACCATAGCACATTGATAGTAGTCATTGACAACTATCCTAGCTAAGCTGGGCTTGGTTAAAACCCTGGATGGAAGACCAAAGGTTAGCTGTAGGTAGATCAACTCCCCAGTAGAAGGTGCTCTAGGTAGATCAACTCCCCAGTAGAAGGTGCTGTAGGTAGATCAACTCTCCAGTAGAAGGTGCTGTCCAGTCTATTGTTGTTGTTTTTTGGATAGTGGATATAACATTGAAGTTCTGACATTGTTTCAAAAGGTAAAAACATATTTTATACAAGATTTGTCTATGTTGAAAATTGGTTACCATGATGACACAATCCTGTGGTTGACATTTCACCTCAAAACAGAAATTTCACCCTCAAAACAGAAATTTCACCCTCAAAACAGAAATTTCACCATCAAACAACATTGAATTTCACTTTTTTCAAATCCAATGTATTCTCTACGTAGATTCCACGTCACATTATGCTGACAAATTACGTTGAAACAACGTTGATGCCCAGTGGGATGTTCCCTCTCCACGCTGGCTTATTTGTCTATGGTATTAAAGAGCAGCAGGACATTTTTTTCAGGTCTGGGGCTTCGTACGTGAACCCTGCCTCATATATTACACCTGTTCTATATGCTTCCCTTCCTGTCTAGTCCCTTATACCTGTTCTATATGCTTCCTTTCCTGACTAGTCCCTTATACCTGTTCTATATGCTTCCCTTCCTGTCTAGTCCCATTACACCTGTTCTATATGCTTACCTTCCTGTCTAGTCCCATCACACCTGTTCTACATGCTTCCCTTCCTGTCTAGTCCCTTATACCTGTTCTATATGCTTCCCTTCCTGTCTAGTCCCTTATACCTGTTCTATATGCTTCCCTTTCTGTCTAGTTCCATCACACCTGTTCTATATGCTTCCCTTCCTGTCTAGTCCCTTATACCTGTTCTATATGCTTCCCTTTCTGTCTAGTCCCATTAGACCTGTTCTATATGCTTCCCTTCCTGTCTAGTCCCATTACACCTGTTCTATATGCTTCCCTTCCTGTCTAGTCCCTTATACCTGTTCTATATGCTTCCATTCCTGTCTAGTCCCTTATACCTGTTCTATATGCTTCCCTTCCTGTCTAGTTCCATCACACCTGTTCTATATGCTTCCCTTCCTGTCTAGTCCCTTATACCTGTTCTATATGCTTCCCTTCCTGTCTAGTCCCATTAGACCTGTTCTATATGCTTCCCTTCCTGTCTAGTCCCATTACACCTGTTCTATATGCTTCCCTTCCTGTTTAGTCCCATCTCACCTGTTCTATATGCTTCCCTTTCTGTCTAGTCTGACACGAGTGCTGAAGCGAGTAGCAAGTAAAAATCGTCTGTCCTTGGTTACAAAACTCACTACCGAGTTCCAAACTGCCTCTGGAAGCAACGTCAGCACAAGAACTGTTCCCCCGGAGCTTCATGAAATGGGTTTCCATGGCTGAGCAGCCGCACACAAGCCAAGCGTCGGCTGGAGTGA
This sequence comes from Salmo salar, assembly GCF_965601325.2. Classification (NCBI taxonomy): domain Eukaryota; kingdom Metazoa; phylum Chordata; class Actinopteri; order Salmoniformes; family Salmonidae; genus Salmo; species Salmo salar. The sequence goes on along the minus strand of NC_138299.1, from coordinate 98,632,229 downwards.
TGTAAAGCTCGCTGCAATTGGACTCTGGAGCAGTGGAAACGTGTTCTCTGGAGTGATGAATCACGCTTCACCATTTGGCAGTCTGACGGACGAATCTGGGTTTGGTGGATGCCAGGAGAACGCTACCTGCCCCAATGCATAGTGCCAACTGTAAAGTTTGGTGGAGGAGGAATATTGGGCTGGGGCTGTTTTTAACTGTTCAGGCCCCTTAGTTCCAGTGAAGGGAAATCTTAACGCTACAGCATACAATGACATTCAACATCACAATGTCGCCGTGCAGAAAGCAAAGTCCATACAGAAATGTGGAAGAACTTGACTGGCCTGTACAGAGCCCTGACCTCAACCCCATCAAACACCTTTGAGATGAATTGGAACATCGACTGCAAGCCAGCCCTAATCGCCCAACATCAGTTCCTGACCTCACTAATTCTCTTGTGGCTGAATGGAAGCAAGTCCCCGCAGCAATGATCCAACATCTAGTGGAAAGCCGACCAGAAGAGTGGAGGCTGTTATAGCAGCAAAAGGGGGGACCAAGTCCATATTAATGCCCATGATATTGGAATGAGATGTTTGACAAGCAGGTGAACTCTGGATGTGGAAAAATACAGTGACTCTGGCAGAAGTTGCAGAGGATGACGTCTTCAAATACTGTGCACAAGGAAGGTTCTCTCTGCTTTGAAAAATGAAAAAAAAGTGTTTTTTTCACTTAGAACTTGGACATCCACCTCTAACAAACATATAGCTAGTGTAGTATCTGAAAGGAAGCTAGCGATGTGACAACCTTCAGTGAAAACAAAAACACTGGTACCAGCTCCAAGACATGTCTATATTTAGCCTGGAGGTTGTACTGTGTTGCCAAACTTCCTATCTAATGATATTTTAACATATTTATACTTAGTCTTGTTTTCAGTTCAGTGGGAGGATGACTGACGTAACAGCAAAACAAATTATTTTATTTGGAAAGCGGTGTTCATAATCAAACAGGGTAGAGGTAGAGGAAACAGCGGTATAAAGAGGCCCCTTTTCAGCAGGTATTTCATTTACAGGTTTGTTGGGTTGGGGCGTAAACTAAACTGGGACGGAAACAGCAGATCTCAACAGTTTTCAAAGAGGCTTTAAAGGCTGCAGGATTAGGGAATTCTTTCTTCTTCTCCAGGGTGATATAACCGGTGGTTAAATGGTTTGAAAAAGAAGCCTGGTGGCTATCGGGGGACTAGGGGCTCAGTCTCTGTGCATGTCAGTCAGTGGAGGACCTCAGCATGGTAAATGGACAAACATTTACCGGCAGTAAATGTACATTTTGAAAAATACTGGAAAAGTACCTCTCAAAGACTCAACGCACTTTTGAACTCATGCACTTATTTAGAAATAAAACATAAAACAATTCTAAGAAATAGATTCAATTAAATAAATCTAGTCATACGGTGTTAGTCTTGAGAATTATGCAAAATATTTTCTGAATGAGTGGTATTTCTCTGGACAACTAGGCCCAATGAGACACATGATGCGTACAGGTAACAGGTGGTATGGAACTTTTTACAGGACACACCTGTCCATTCCATTCAATAACCTTTACTGCAATCCTCACAATATGTCAAATTTTGAGAACCAATTCCAGAACCTTCAGGTATTTTCATAATGTATATCCCTATCTTTATGTTGTTGTTCTTTGAATAGCAAGCTATGTACATGTAATCCATCTTCTACCATGCTTGAAATGACACTTTTGACAACAAATCAAAGTACTCCATCCGAGGAAAAAATTTCAGGAAGGGCAAATCTCAGGAGGGGCAAACAAAAGATGTTATGAAAAGGTTTTCTATTGACACCCATGGTCTATTCCTAACGCATGGGACCTCTAAGCTACACAAAGGAGAGAGGGAGAAAAGTCAAGGACTGATATATGGAGTCCATGTAATCCAATTTAAGACTTAGTTACCTGACCCGTTTAAATCATCCCTATCCCACCATCACATCTCTCTTTCTTTCTCTCTTTCTCAGGGGGTTAACATTAAAGCAGTGGGTTGAAACATCTTTATCTCTTTCTCAGGGGGTTAACCTTAAAGCAGTGGGTTGAAACGTCTTTATCTCTTTCTCAGGGGGTTAACATTAAAGCAATGGGTTGAAACATCTTTCTCTCTTTCTCAGGGGGTTAACCCTTTAAAGCAGTGGGTTGAAACGTCTTTATCTCTTTCTCAGGGGGTTAACCTTAAAGCAGTGGGTTGAAACATCTTTATCTCTTTCTCAGGGGGTTAACCTTAAAGCAGTGGGTTGAAACATCTTTCTCTCTTTCTCAGGGGGTTAACCCTTTAAAGCAGTGGGTTGAAACGTCTTTATCTCTTTCTCAGGGGGTTAACATTAAAGCAATGGGTTGAAACATCTTTCTCTCTTTCTCAGGGGGTTAACCCTTTAAAGCAGTGGGTTGAAACGTCTTTATCTCTTTCTCAGGGGGTTAACCTTAAAGCAGTGGGTTGAAACATCTTTATCTCTTTCTCAGGGGGTTAACCTTAAAGCAGTGGGTTGAAACATCTTTCTCTCTTTCTCAGGGGGTTAACCCTTTAAAGCAGTGGGTTGAAACGTCTTTATCTCTTTCTCAGGGGGTTAACCCTTTAAAGCAGTGGGTTGAAACATCTTTCTCTCTTTCTCAGGGGGTTAACCTTAAAGCAGTGGGTTGAAACATGTGACTAAGATATATATCTGAATGGAATTCCTGAGTCCTATAATTTAAATGTGTGTTAAACCCTTTTCTCTGTCATTCTCTCTGGACTTAAATCCTCTCAGTTGGTCTACCGGCCCTAAACACACACCTGTCTCACATAAAAAAAATACCAACAGTTTCCTAATCCTCCAGTTAAATAATTTAACAATTTACCACAGGCTGTAACTAATACAAAATCTGTGCCAATCAGGTGTTTGAGTTCGTATTGAGTGTAAAGTTTGCTCTAAATGTGTGTATTTTTTTTAAAAATATGTGCATCCAATATATTTCACTCTAAAGTCTGACCTGGTGTGGTATACAGTATGTTAGTCATTTACTACGTAAGACAAAAAGCTCTTTTGTCATCTACAGTGGGCTAGTCAGTCTGCAACACTGGATACAGGCCTTCAGACCCTCGTCTCGCTAGCTGTACTGGCACAGAGTCAGAGGAGTGTCAATACGCTCCGGTTTCCTTCCACCTTTGGAACCGTACATCTCCTCCTCTGAGTCTCTCTCACACACCCAACCCCTTGTTTCCATCCCCTTGTGATTTTGTACATTTGCTTAGTGGTTAAAGAAGCGAAGGAGTGAGATTTGGCATTCCTAGTCTAGCAAACACTCTATGGTTAATTCCGCTGTTTTTTTACGCTGACTCAGAGTTCAAATGTTTTCCATTTCCACGTCAGACTGTTGGTGAAGAGATGGCATGAGCACAATAGCTTCCTTCCTGTCCAGGATTAGAGCTTTCTTAGGGTTGCCATGCAGCCATTCCAAAATATCCACAGTCCTTTCAATCTTTCTTGACCTAGTTTAAACTTTAAACTCTGCACAACAGTAGCTACCCTTCAGCACATCGAACCAAACAACTATTTTTATTTTGGTAAATGCGACCTCTCATACTAAGTGAAAGACAGTTAAATAAAGTGTTTATATTCATCAAAAGGCAAAGAGGATATGTGAAGAAAAAAAACATTCCATTGCATAAACAGTTTGTCATTCTTTAGTCGTTAACTCAAGCCTGAATACTTCACTCAGTTCACTGCTAAACTGAAAAAAGACAAATAGATCCTATAAGCCAGCTTTGATTTCTCAACGGGTGAAATGTGATTTTTCTGAAAAGCTGACAACTTCAATTCATGATGGAAAAAAATTAAACATTTATTAATATCCCAATAGAGTTATATCATTGTACAAAAAAAAGGCAATTGAGAATAAATGGTTGTCACTTTTCTTTGTTTTAAAAGTATTTCTTTGTGTTCAAAGTTGCAGTAATTCTCAGGCAGAACAATGGACAGAGAGTGTGTTATGTCAGCCTTGCTGTGTGAGTTTGTCAAACTCAGAGACCATCAGAACAGACATCTGCAGGATCACAGAGCCTAAACAGCTGGTGGGGATTGTCATGGTAACGTGCATTCCTGTTGATGGAAGTAATTGGGAGTGGAGGGAGGGATCTGTGTTGAGATTGCTTCTCTCTCTCTCTCTCTCTCTCTCCTCTCTCTCTCTCTCTCTCTCTCTCTCTCTCTCTATTTCTTTCTCAATTCAAGGGGCTTTATTGGAATGGGAAACATATGTTAACATTGCCAAAGCAAGTGAAGTAGATAATAAACAAAAGTGAAATAAACAGTAAACATTACACACACAGAAGTTCCAAAAGAACAAAGACATTTCAAATGTCATATTATGTCTATATACACTGTTGTAGTGATGTGCAAATAGTTAAAGTATAAAATGGAAAATAGATAAACATAAATATGGGTTGTACAGTATTTACAATGGTGTTTGTTCTTCACTGGTTGACCTTTTCTTGTGGCAACAGGTCACACATCTTGCTGCTGTGATGGTACACTGTGCTATTTCACCCAGTAGATATGGGAGTTTATCAAAATTGGGTTTAACATAGCCTGTCTTCTCTTGAGAGCCAGGTCTGCCTACGGCGGCCTTTCTCAATAGCAAGGCTATGCTTACTGTTTCTGTACATAGTCAAAGTTTTCCTTAAGTTTGGGTCAGTCACAAAGGTCAGGTATTCTGCAACTGTGTACTCCCTGTTTAGGGCCAAATAGCATTCTAGTTTACTCAGTTTTTTTTGTTAATTCTTTCCAATGTGTCAAGTAATAATTCTTTTGTTTTCTCATGATTTGGTTGGGTCTAATTGTGTTGCTGTCCTGGAGCTCTCTGGGGTCTGTTTGTGTTTGTGAACAGAGCCCCAGGACCAGCTTGCTTAGGGGACTCTTCTCCAGGTTCATCTCTCTGTAGGTGATGACTTTGTTATGGAAGATTTGGGAATCGCTTCCTTTTAGGTGGTTGTAGAATTGAACAGCTCTTTTCTGGATTTTGATAATTAGCGGGTATCGGCCTAATTCTGCTTTGCACGCATTATTTGGTGTTTTATGTTGTACACTGAAAATATGTTTGCAGAATTCTGCATGCAGAGTCTCACTTTGGTGTTTCTCCCCTTTTGTGAAATGTTGGTTGGTGAGCAGACCCCAGATCTCACAACCATAAAGGGCAATGTGTTCTATAACTGAGTCAAGTATTTTTAGCCAGATCCTAATTGGTATGTTGAATTTTTGGTTCCTTTTGATGGCATAGAAGGCCCTTCTTGCCTTGTCTTTTGGATCGTTCACAGCCTTGTGGAAGTCACCTGTGGCGCTGATATTTAGGTCGAGGTATGTATTGTTTTTTGTGTGCTCTAGGGCAACGCTGTCTAGATGGAATTTGTATTTGTGGTCCTGGCAACTGGACCTTTTTTGGAACACCATTATTTTTGTCATACTGAGATCTCTCTCTCTCTCTCTCTCTCTCTCTCTCTCTCTCTCTCTCTCTCTCTCTCTCTCTCTCTCTCTCTCTCTCTCTCTCTGTGTCTCAATTAAATTCAAAGGGCTTTATTGCAATGGGAAACATATGTTTACGTTGCCAAAGAAAGTGAAATAGATAATTAACAAAAGGGAAATAAACAATCAAAAATGAACAGTAAACTTTACACTCACAAAAGTTTAAAGGAATAGATACATTTCGAATGTCACATTATGGCTATATACAATGTTATAACAATGTGGAAATAGTTTAAGTACAAAAGGAAGAATAAATGAACAAATATGGGTTGTATTTACAGTGGTGTTTGTCCCACCCCCCCCTCTCTCAGGCTTTGTTGAGCCCCATCCCCCTCCACCACCCCTCCAAGTGACTATGTGGCAACAATACTTGTGTAACATTGTGCTGTTCCAATAGAGAATGTCCGAACTAGTTCTGCTTTTCCATGAATGAAAAGGTATAGAAATTGTTTGATTATAACTTTTCTATATTCTGTTGAACTAAATATTCTATTGACAATAGAGTTTCAGAAGAAATATTTACTAATTTCAAAGTTTTTACACAAAAACGTTCACTTTTGCACCATGATATATTTTAACTTTCAAGGTGTGGTCAAGCAAAAAAATGATTAATTTCCTGCACAACTTGAATATAACCACAGGAAAGCCTCCAATCACTGTCGTGCAGGTAAACACTCTGAAATATTATCACATAGTTCAAGTATCACAGCAACTCAAAACATTGCACAGCGTTTCCAATGCAACATTAGTTGAGAAGTCCTTACTGGCTAAGTCACAGCAAGTCATTGAGGAGGATGCTCAGTCTTACCTTCAGAACACCAACAAGCAGAAAAGCCAAAGGAGAAGTTAGCTGTCAGAAAGGACTAGGACGATCTAACAGCTACACAAGTTCACACAGAAGACATTTGCTGTGGGCAGGCTCAGGCAGACCCCCTAACCCCGTCCCTTCCTCAGAGGGTGGGACGTCTGACAGACGCTCCTACATTTAACTCTATGCTCCCTTCTAGACAGCAGGAACTCGCAAGGTTTATGGATTCTACAGGGGCCTATTTTGCTTTGTAGTTGTTGTTTTTTTTGTACATTGTTTAGAGACTGGGAGAACCATCTACATGCATTTCAGAAGTGACTCCAATTTTGTGACATTTTAGCATAGCAATAGAAAATGTATAGCCTTAAAGACAGTCATATGTGGCAGCTGTCTTTTTATAGTATTTGCACTGTTATAAAACGTTTTAATGTATACAGGACAGGGCCTAAATGTTTAGTCATGAATTGTTGAAGGAACGTTAGCTTGCAGAACCTCTCTAGAGATTAAGCTATTCGTTACAGTGTATGGCAGATATTTTACTATGTGTACATTTTACTTGACAGTGAAAACATTTGGAGACATGAAATCACTCCTAGTTTCAGCTTCTATGCTGTCTGGAACAGCTGAGAAACCAGAGAGTTCTAATGACTGTAATTACTATAATGTAACTGACCAGGGTCATGTCATCTTGGTTCACCGCTAACTAATTAGACCCTAGGGGTTTCCATCCTCAGCATGATACACACAACTACTAGATGACATTTGTCAGTGACTCCACAGGCCACACAATATAACTACTGAAAGAGGCTGCTGAAATTCACAACACAGCCATTGTCAAAGATATGTTTCACTCTCAATTTCAATGTCAGATTAGATAAGATATTGATTCATATTACTGTTTCTATAAGGTTAAAACATAGTTTAAAGATATTAAAATGATCAACGTGAAATTTTCTTTGACTATTTTAGCATGTTTTAGAAAATAACATTATAATTTCTCAAACATCTCAAAAGGAACAAATTGAGAGCCGTAGAGATGAGTAATCCTATTGGCCTCTGCAACCATTTCTTTATCATTGGGGGAAGTCGGTGCTGGAACCATCAGACAGAAATAATCAAACTCAAATCCAATTTTTTTGAGGTTTTACAGATACATATATATCGGCTGGTGCCTCTCTGTGGTGGATTACTAATGTCTGTTTCCAGTCAGACCAGTGTGAAGCTAGAACAACATCTGGATCAGACAAGGGGAGAAAAAATAGCTGCAATGCAACGTGGCATTTTCCATTCTGTCCGGAACAGATTCTTAAACCCCAGGCCCAATGCATGCGATGGAGAGAGAGAAAGGAGGCGGAGTTAAACTGAGTCTCATGGTTCCCAGTAGACGTGGCAGCAGTACTGTCTGTACAGGCTGCCGTGTCTGAAATGCCCCCCTGTTCCCTATGCGGGCCCTGGTCAAAAGTAGTGCACTATAGGAAATAGGATGCCATTTCCCACACAGCCTATATCTGAGGCAACAAGTCCTCACAGAGTTAGTTATACAGAAGGGCTGCAATCTACTGTATAAATACAGTTTGAAAATTGAGATTCCCAGCTGCCTGCCTGCAGTGCAGATAACTAGCTATGTGTGAGCCTCAGATTACTATACACCCTTTCATTCTCAAAATGATTATCTGAGAAAGAAAGAATAAGTTGGCAAAAGTTGGCACCAATCACTTATAGATAGATATTTATAGCAAGGTTTCCATTCAATTGGCGACAGATTTTAATCTGAATATTCGAGAATCCGTATAAAGAAAATATGTACATTTTCCCACCAGCGATATGTTTCCACCAAGTGGACTTGTTGCAGATAAAAGTCAGTGAGTGACAACATAGTGCAAACAAAATGTATTTTGTTGCTTAAGTTTTCATGTACCGAATAAAAATGTAATGTTCGATGTGTTTCCATGACATTTTCACGTCTACCGATAGTTTTGTCCCAAAAACGGTTGCATTAAATAGCAAATGTGGCAACTCTAGTCTTGGCGCTTGCGCTCTAGCCAACAGCTCGCAGATACAGTGCGGGTAGGCTGTGTGGGTAGACTAGTTTAGTTTATTATGATCCACAGTAGCTACTGCACATGCAGCAGCTGCTCTTCCTGGGGTCCACATAAAACATACAAATACATGACAAAGTTAAACAAAGTTACAGAATTATACACTGAACAAAAAATATAAACACAACATGTAAAGTGTTGGTCCCATTATTCATGAGCTGAAATATAAGTACATTTTACATACGCACAAAATGCTTTATTTCTCTTATATTTTATGCACAAATTTGTTTACATCCCTGTTAGTGAGCATTTCTCCTGACAGGTGTGGCATATCAAGAAGCTGACTAAAGAGAATGATCATTACATAGGTGCACCTTGTGTTGGGGAAAATAAAAAAACACTCTAAAATGTGCAGTTTTGACATACAACACAATGCCACAGATGTTTCAAGTTTTGACGGCGTGTGCAATTGGCATGCTGACTCCAGGAATGTCCACCAGAGCTGTTGCCAGAGAATTTCATGTTAATTTCTCTACCATAAGCCGTCTCCGTTGTTTTAGAGAATTTGGCAGTACATCCAACCGGCCTCACAACCGCAGACCACGTGTATAACTTTGTGTGGGCGTGCGGTTTGCTGATGTCAACGTTGTGAACAGAGTGCCCCATGGTGGCAGTGGGGATATGGTTTGGACAGGCATAAGCTATGGACAACGAACACAATTCCATTTTATCAATGGAAATATCGATGGAGATACCATGACGAGATCCTGAGACCGATTGTCGTACCATTCATCCACCGCCATCACCTCCTGTTTCAGCATGATAATGCACGGCCCCATGTCGCAAGGATCTGTACACAATTCCTGGAAGCTGAAAATGTCCTAGTTGTTCCATGGCCTGCATACTCACCAGACATGTCACCCATTGAGCATGTTTGGGATGCTCTGGATCGACGTGTACAAACATTCCACAGGCCACAATCAACAGCCTGATCAGCTCTATGAGAAGGAGATGTGTCGCTCCATATGAGGCAAATGGTGGTCACACCAGATACTGACTGGTTTTCTGATCCACGCCCCTACCTTTGTTTTTAAGGTATCTGTGACCAACAGATATACATCTGTATTCTCAGTCGTGAAATCCATAGATTAGGTTCTAATTTATTTATTTCAATCGACTGATTTCCTTATATGAACTCTAACTCAGTAAAATCTTTGAAATTCTTGCATGTTGCATTTATATTTTTGTTCAGTAGGCCTATATATAGGAAAGACACCACCAAAAATACTATCTTGTCTACATGATGAGATTATTATGGATAAGAGTGAAAATAGCCAAGCATCATCATGTCACCAGAATAAGACCATTTATTGGAAAGGAGCAGCAAGCTCATCACCGTGCACTTTCACCACCTTGTGAAGTTCATCATAATGAATTTAATCTGTAGCCAAATAAACCGCATGGTTTCCTGAGTCATAGTGGGAGGATCACACACTATACCATTGCTTTTCCCTCGCAATTTCAACCCTACTGATGGTTTTCTCACAAAATGTTGGGTGGTATTGGCACGTGCGCTCTAGCCAACAGCTCACAGATATAGTATACATGATGAGATTGTTATGGACAAATGTGTTTTTTATTTGCCGCCAAGCATCGATGTAATAATGGCGCCAGAGGGGATGGCTGCCATTTTACGGGCTCCTAACCCACTGTGCTATTTTGTTAAAAAAAAAAAGTGCGTTGTTTGTAACTATAATGTTGCTGCTACCGTCTCTTCTGACTGAAAATAGCTTCTGAACATCAGAACAGCGATTACTCACCTCGAACTCCACACTGCCCTTTCCCACCTGGACAAAAGGAACACCCATGTGAGAATACTGTTCATTGACTACAGCTCAGCGTTCAACACCATAGTGCCCACAAAGCTCATCACTAAGCTAAGGACCCTGGGACTAAACACCTCCCTCTGCAACTTGAACCTGGACTTCCTGACAGGCTGCCCCCAGGTGGAAAGGTTAGGCAACACCACATGTGCCACGCTGATCTTCAACACCGGGGCCCCTCAGGGATGCGTGCTTAGTCCCCTCCTGTACTCCCTGTTCACCCACAACTGCGTGTCCAAGCACACTCCAACACCATCATTAAGTTTGCTAACACCACAACAGTGGTAGGCCTGATCACCGACAACGATGAGACAGCCTATAGGGACAAGGTCAGAGACCTGGCAGTGTGGTGCCAGGACAACAACCTCTCCCTCAATATGAGCAGAAAAAGGAGGGCCAGTAGTGGAGCGGGTCGAGAGTTTCAAATTCCTTGGTGTCCACATCACCAACAAACTATCATGGTCCAAACACACCAAGACAGTCACGAAGAGGGCACGACAACACCTTTTCCCCCTTAAGAGACCGAAAAGATTCGGCATGGGTCCCCAGATCCTCAAAGTTCTACAGCATCCTGACCGGTTGCATCACCACCTGGTATGACAACTGCTTGGCATCCATCCACAAGGCGCTACAGAGTGTAGTGCGTACGGCCCAATACATCACTGGGGCCACGCTTCCTGCCATCCAGGACCTATATACTACCTTCCTGCCCCCCCTTTGTTTTTACACTGCTGCTACTCGCTGTTTATTATCTATGCTTAGTCAGTTTACCCCTACCTACATATACAAATTACCTCGACTAACCTGTTCCTCCACACATTGACTCAGTACCGGTACCCACTGTATATAGCCTCGTTATTGTTATGTAATCTTACTGTGTAACCTTTCATTTTATTTGTGACTTTATTGTTTTTGTGCAAATATTTTCTTAACTCTATTTCTTGAACTGCATTGTTGGTTAAGGGCTTGTAAGTAAGCATTTCACGGCACACGTGTCCCCCCAAAAAATGATATGATTTGAGTATCATGTCACCAGAATACCATCCTCAATAGTTACTGGAAAGGAGCATCAAGCTCATCACCTTGTGATGTTCATCACAACTTATTTCATCTGTAGCATAATAAACTGCCCAGTTTCCTGAAGTATACTAAGTAAATCCTTCAGCATGAGTGAATTAGTGAAGTACACTAAGTATCAAGGTAAGACCCAGATGCAGACCGAGTCGAAGTAACAATGTTTATTACAGCAACAGAAGCAAAGGTACAGGATGGCAGGCTCAGGGTCAGGGTAAGGTCAGGCAGAGGTCGGTAATCCAGAGGTGGAGCAAAGGTACAGGACAGCAGGCAGGCAGAGTGGTCAAGCGGGTGGGTATAGGGTCAGGACAGGCAAGGGTCAAAAACCAGGAGGACGAGAAAAGAGAGACTGGGGAAAAGCAGGAGCTGACAAACACTCTGGTTGGCTTGACAAACAAGATGAACTGGCAACAGACAAACAGAGAACACAAGTATAAATACACAGGGGATAATGGGGAAGATGGGCAACACCTGGAGGGGGGTGGAGATAATACACCCCCCTCCAGGGGCGCACTTGGTGTCCTAACTGGGTGCATACCTGGTTGACCGGGGTGCCGGCGGTGGAAGTCGGCGATGAGAGCTGGGTCCAGGATGTCTCTAACGGGGACCCAGCACCTCTCCTCCGGGCCATAGCCCTTCAGTCAACCAGGCACTGGAAACCCCTGCCACGCGGTTGGACCCTCAGGAGGCGTCTCACTGTGTACGCCGGATGGCCATCAACGACACGGGGAGGAGGGGTGTGTCTGGAAATAGAAGACAAAGACACGGGCTTAATTATAGACACATGGAATGTATGATGAATACGAAGGGTACGGGGCAACAGAAGGCGGACACCTGAGGGGTTAATGATCTTGGAGATGGGGAAAGGGACGATAAACTGGGGGGGACAGTTTGCGAGACCCCACACGGAGGGGCAGGTCCCGGGTGGACAGCCATACCTTCTGCCCGAGACTATACTGGGGAGCCGGGGTCCGATGGCGATCCGCTTTTCGTCGATACATGGAGGTGGTCTTGAGGAGAGTTGACAGGGCTCTCCTTCAGGTACGATGATAGCAACGTACAAATACCTTCTGCCCAGATATGCCGACCTCCTCTTCCTGCTCAGGAAACAGCGGGCTGATACCCCAGGGAACACTCAAAGGGAGATAGGCCTGTGGCAGAGCAGGGAAGGGTGTATTCAACCCACACAAGCTGCTGGCTCCAGGTGCTGGAGTTGGCAGAGACCAGGCAGCGCAAGGTAGTTTCGAGGTCCTAGTTGGCTTGCTCTGACTGGCCGTTGGACTGGGGGTGGAACCCGGAGGACAGGCTGGCCGACGACCCAATAAGGGTGCAGAATGCCTTCCATGGGAAGTCTATGGATCCGGAAGACGTGCTGCACCATGAGCCGGGCCGTTTCTTTGGCAGAGGGTAGTTTGGGGAGAGGAATGAAGTAGGCGGCTTTGGAAAACTGATCCACCATAGTCAGGATGGCGGTGTTGCCATCAGACGGGGGAAGACCCGTGACAAAGTCCAGGGAGATGTGAGATCAGGGATGGTGGGGGACAGGTAGAGGTTGGAGGAGACCAGCCGGAGCTTGCCGAGGAGTCTTGTTCTGTGCACACACCGTGCAAGCGGTGACAAATGCGGACATGTCAGGGACCATAGTAGGCCTCCAAAAGTGCTGTTGCACAAAGGCCAGGGTCCGACGGGCACCCGGGTGGCAGGCAAGCATGGAGGAGTGGGCCCACTCCAGGACTGCAGAGCAGACGGCGTCAGGAATAAACATCTGGTTACCAGGCCCCCCCCCCCGTAGTTCGGCTCACGGACCTGCTTCCCTATTCCCCAGCTGAGTGCCATCTCCAGGCATGAAGTGGGAAGAATGGTCTCGGGTTCTGGGGTAGTAGTTGTGGGGCTATAGCGGCGGGCATCCGGCTTCACATTCTTGGATCCCGACCGGTATGAGAGGGTTGAATCGTGTGAACAGCAGGGTCCATCTAGCTTGCCTGGAGTTGAGGCGCTTGGCGGTGTGGAGATACTCCAGATTCTTGTGGTCAGTCCACACGATGAAGAGATGTTTCGCCCCCTCCAGCCATTGCCTCCTTTCCTCCAACTCCATCTTCAACGCAAGAAGCTCACGATTCCCCACAATGTAGTTCCTTTCCGTGGTGTTGAGGCGATTGGAGAAGAAGGCGCAGGGATGTAGCTTGAGGTCAAGGGCAGAAAGCTGGGACAGAACAGAACCTACTCCGACATCCGAAGCATCGGCGTCCACCACGAACTGACGAGATGGGTCAAGAAGAACCAGGATGGGAGCTGTGTTGAAGTGATGTTTGAGGTCCTGGAACGGTCAGCAGCTGGAGACCACATGACCGGAATACTGGGCGAGGTGAGTGCTAACAGTGGGGAAGCCAAGGTGTTGTAACCCCATATAATGTAGCAATAGAAGTTGGCGAACCCCAGGAAACATTGCAGCTGCATCCTGGACGTAGGCTAAGGCCAATCCATCACTGTTCTCACCGCAGAGATGATGTAACCCAGAAAGGGGATGGTGGAGCGATGGAACTCGCACTTCTCCACCTTCACTAACAGCTGACTCTCCAGGAGGCGTTGAAGCACGTGTTCTTGAAGGGAGCGGGAGATGACGAGGATGTCATCAATGTAGACGAAGACGAACCAGTTCAACATGTCTCGGAGAACATCATTCACCAGAGCCTTGAACACAGCAGGGGCGTTGGTGAGGCCAAAGGGCATGACCAGATACTCGTAGTGACCGCTGGCTGTGTTGAAGTCGGTCTTCCACTCGTACCTCTCTCGTATCCGCCCCGGACCTCTCTGCCATTCCTGCAGAGTACCAAGACCTCCGGAAGGTATTCAGCAAGGCCCGGGCCACGTCGCTAACACCGCACCCACCCTATGACTGCGGGATTGACCTTCTCCCTAGAACCACGCCGCCACGGGGACGTCTGTACTCTCTGTCGGGACGGGAGACCAAGGCTATGGATACCTACATTGGGGACTCCCTAGCTGCTAGATTTATCCGTCCCTCTTCCTCTCCCACTGGCGCAGGGTTCTTCTTCATGGAGAAAAAGGACAAGACTCTGTGCCTGTGCATTGGCTACTCAATGACATTACGGTTAACCTCTCTTGGTTAGGGGGCAGTATTTTGACGTCCGGATGAAAAGCATGCCCGTAGTAAACTGCCTGCTACTCAGGCCCAGAAGGTAGGATATGCATATTATTAGTAGATTTGGATAGAAAACACTCTGAAGTTTCTAAAACTGTTTGAATGATGTCTGTGAGTATAACAGAACTCATATGGCAGGCAAAAACCTGAGAAAAATCCAACCAGGAAGTGGGAAATCTGAGGTTTGTAGTTTTTCAAGTGATTGCCTATCCAATATACAGTGTAAATTTGGTCAGATTGCACTTCCTAAGGCTTCCACTAGATGTCAACCGTCTTTAGAACGTTGTTTCAGGCTTCTATTGTAAAAGGGGAGCGAATAAGAGCTGTTTGAATCAGTGGTCTGGCTGAAGGCCTTTAGTTTAGTCAGACGCGCAGCCGTGAGCATGAGCTCCATTCCCTTTCATTTCTAAAGACAAAGGAATTGTCCGGCTGGAATATTATTGAAGATTTATGATAAAAACATCCTAAAGATTGATTCTATACATCATTTGACATGTTTCTACAAACTGTAATGGAACTTTTTTGACTTTTCACCTTGTGCATTTGGAATAGTGAACTAAACGCGTGAACAAAAAGGAGGTATTTGGACATAAAGATTAACTTTATCGAACAAAACAAACATTTATTGTGGAACTGGGATTCCTGGGAGTGCATTCCAATGAAGATCATCAAAGGTAAGTGAATATTTATAACGCTATTTCTGACTTTTACTGACTCCGCAACATGGCGGGTATCTATATGGCTAGTTTTGGTAGCTGAGCACTGTACTCAGATTATTGCATGGTGTGCTTTCACCGTAAAGCTTTTTTGAAATCTGACACAGCGGTTGCATTAAGGAGAAGTTTATCTTTAAAGGACAAGAGGACACGAAATGACACAGAGTCCCGCAATACAGACAACTCTTCGTGTTGATCCTGTATTGCCGATCCGCTGGCGACAGCCCAGCTTTGCCTAGTAGCATAGGCTCAGGAAGCGGTGACTCGACTGTCTTTTCGGCAGTCCCCGGGGCAGGTCGGGAAGCCTCGAATTCTCTCAGCATGAGACCGTCGAGAGCTTCTGGGATGGTGGGATCCCTGGACGTGCGAGCGAAATCCAATTTCCTCTCCCTCCATCGTTCCTGTAATCGCCCATCGATACGGATGGTCAAAGCGATGAGGAAATCGAGCTCCGTAGGTAACTCCCGGGTTGCAAGCTCGTCCTTGACCTCCTCCGAGACGCCGTGCAGGAACGTATCGAACACTGCCTCTTGGTTCCAAGCACTCTCCGCTGCCAACGAGCGGAAATCCACCGCATATCAGCTGCACTGCGGAAGTCCTGCCGAAGCTGGATTAGCTTCCTGGCGGCCTCTCGCCCAGAGAACGAGCCATCGAAAAACCTTCCTCACTTCTCCCACGAACCCCTCCAGACTAGCGCATATGGCCAGCTGTTGTTCCCACACGGCAGTAAACCAGGTGAGAGCCCCCCGGACATCAGCGTGATGAGGTAGGCTATCTTGGAGCGATCCGTGGTGAAGGAGGAGGGCTGAAGCTCGAAGACGAGGGCACACTGAGCTAGGAACGCCCAACAGGTGCTCGGCTCTACATTCAAACATTCTGGAGGTGGTAAGCGGGGCTCCCGAGAAGGTGGAGTGACCGATGAGACAGCGCTGCTAGTAGCTGAATCGCTGAGGAGCTGTGGGATTTCCTCCATAGTCGGTGGCCTCCCAGACAACCCGTGGAATTGCTCCAAACTGTTCAACACCCGGTTCTGGCGTTCAGCCAACGTTTGGACCCCCTACGCAAGGCCACGAAGCAATTCCTCATGCCTACCGATGGTGCCTCCCTGGGTGGAGATGGCGTTGCGCAGCTGGCCCGGGTCTGCTGGGTCAGTCATGGCCAGTTCGTACTATCAGGTATCAAGGTAAGACCCAGATGCAGACCATGTCGAAGTAACAATGTTTATTACAGAAACAGGGGCAAAGGTACAAGATGGCAGGCTCAGGGTCAGGGTCTGGCAGAGGTCGTTAATCCAGAGGTGGGGCAAAGGTACAGGACGGCAGACAGGGTCAGGGGCAGGCAGTGGTCAGGTACAGGGTCAGGGCAGGCTTGGGTCAAAAACCAGGAGGACAAGAAACAAGAGACTGGGGGGGACGCAGGCACTGACACAAAACCGCTGGTTGACTTGACAAACAAGACGAACTGGCAAAGACAAACAGAGAACCGAGGTATAAATACACAGGGGATAATGGGGAAGATGGGCGACACCTGGAGGGGGGTGGAGACAATCACAAAGACAGGTGAAACAGATCAGAGTGTCACACTAAGTAAATCCTTCAGCATGAGTGAATTAGTAAAGTATACTATTTAAATCCTTCATCATGAGTGAGTAAGTAAAGTATACTAAGTAAATCCTTCAGCATGAGTGAATAAGTAAAGTATACTAAGTAAATCCTTCAGCATGAGTGAATTAGTGAAGTATACTAAGTAAATCCTTCAGCATGAGTGAATAAGTAAAGTATACTAAGTAAATCCTTCAGCATGAGTGAATAAGTAAAGTATACTAAGTAAATCCTTCAGCATGAGTGAATAAGTAAAGTATACTAAGTAAATCCTTCAGCATGAGTGAATTAGTAAAGTATACTAAGTAAATCATTCAGCATGAGTGAATAAGTAAAGTATACTAAGTAAATCCTTCAGCATGAGTGAATAAGTAAAGTATACTAAGTAAATCCTTCAGCATGAGTGAATTAGTAAAGTATACTAAGTAAATCATTCAGCATGAGTGAATTAGTAAAGTATACTAAGTAAATCCTTCTGCATGAGTGAATAAGTAAAGTATACTAAGTAAATCCTTTTGCATGAGTGAATAAGTAAAGTATACTAAGTAAATCCTTCAGCATGAGTGAATTAGTAAAGTATATTAACTAAATCCTTCAGCATGAGTGCGTGCCACGGGGGAACTGGACTGAACATCAAATGCTGCTAGAAACATTAAACGCCTCAACTCCATTTCCTCTATAAAGTCACACTGAGTCTTAAAACGATGACTAGTGCACTGCTAGGGACAGAGGCACTTTTATATGATAGATGTTAACCTTTGCTCAAAACAGCACCCTATGGGCCCTGGTCAAAAGTAGTACACTACATAGGGAACAGTTGGCATTTGGGATGCAACTCCAACAACAGCATAAACATGGACTGGAATAAATTACAGCCTAGGGAGTTTTGTGTTTTACTCTTTAGTTAAAGTGTAAATTATAGGTTATTGTGTGTCCTCTGTTTGTCCCTCTGTGGTACATAAGGTCAATAATCCATAAGGCTTTTGTGAACACCCACAATGATGACCATGCAGTCTAATGCAGCCCTATGGATGAATGTTGTTATGCACAATGTTTTCCCCCCCTTAATGCTTTCTTTGTTCTTGCTCCGTGGCACTAGCCTGGTCCCAGATCTGTTTGTGATGTCTTTGCCAACTCTTGTGGTCATAGTGACACCAAACACAGAGTTGGCAAAAACAACACAAACAAATCTGGGACCAGGCTATCGTAACTGTCCGTCTGACCCCACAGCAACCCGGAGATGCATACTGATTGGCAGTTGTACTCTGTAATTACACAGAGACACACAGATTGTAAGGATTGTGACGAACACACACACACACACACACACACACACACACACACACATACACATGATAACACACGTACTCTACACACACACACGTACACCTGGATTTTTGTATTGTAGATATGTGGTAGTGTAGTAGTGGCCTGAGGGAACACTACTACACTAGGGAACACACTGTTATGAAATGTAATGTCATGTGATATTTGTCCTTGTTTATAACGGTCTTAATGTTGCTGGAGCCCAGCAGTAGCTAATTGGGATCCTTAATAAATCCAATGGAAATACATAAGATGAGCCTACAGATGTCAACTTGATAATATTGAGAGTATGTGTTTTTGACTATCTTAAAAAAGGACCTCTTTTGGCAGTATGCAGGGAAGAATACCTATTTTGTCAGTATGCAGGGAAGAATACCTATTTTGTCAGTATGCAGGGAAGAATACCTATTTTGGCAGTATGCAGGGAAGAATACCTATTTTGGCAGTTCTTTCATTCTCCCATTAACTGACTTTAGGATAACAGCTAGGATGCATAGATAACTTAAAATGACTGCTAAGAACAGTGAAGAACAGCCCTTAAAATGACTGCTAAGAACAGTGAAGAACAGCCCTTGAGACTGTCTGACAGATCCACTAGCTACATTAATATGGTTAATACTAGACATTTTTCATTCTTGAAATGTGACAGTATTTTTTTACTACAGCCCAACAGATGAAGAGACCTTGCAATTGGCTATAACCGAGGGATAGTTGCCTGCATGGCAGCCGAATAGTCCCTCTGAGTAGTGAAATGTCTGCAGGCGTAGCCCACTGTTTAAAACTCTGATGACGTGGTGTATGGGAGTACTGAACCACAGCCTGTGCTTGGTGTTCTGGTCTGGCCAGACACTTTGGCTCACGTCCTGCCTAGCTGAACTGAGGAGATGAAACAGGGTGTCAGGGCCATAAAGAGGAGTAAAGCACATTGTGCATTATTTGATGTTTCTACAGAAATTTTACTTTGCTGGAACTTTCACTAAAATGTACAAATTTGAGCATAAACCGGTCTGTTTATTCTATTAACAAGTGAAAGGGTGCAGTCTTTTTATTGTTCTGTTGCCACTGAGAGTGCAGTGCATTGAGATATTGAACCAACCAGATTTTATGTCTTTCCTCAGGGTCAACGCCAAGTGGGAAGGAAATTAATTTGACAAGACAGAGAGGAACAACCTTGAAACAAACTGGTTTTGTGATATGCCCCTCTGACAGTGTATCATCAATCTGGAGGAAGCGGGCAACATCAGAGGTAGATCGTTAGATGGTAGATTGTGTGTGTGTGTGTGTGTGTGTGTGTGTGTGTGAGAGACACGCTGTGGATCTGTACTGCCACAGTTGATCTCCCTTAGCATTTAATTAGTGACAATGACAATGGATGAAGTGTTGTATTGTTTATGATCTCATCCTATAACAGATAGCACTGACTCCATTACTGTAGAATTATTACTGTAGAATTATTACCGTAGAATGATTTCTTTAAATCACTTATCTGCCAGAGAGTCATTAACAATCAAAAAACAAGCATTCCTTGATATGAAAATGTATGTTAGACACATTGAAATCAAGACTTGTAACATTTTCTCAAGAAGTGCTTCAACTGTCTCTGCTGTAATGTCCTCATGTCTATGTTTTCAGAAACAGACAGCTGAATGCATCTTTGACGCACCATTCAACTGATACACTATGATTCTCTTGCCCCTTTCTGTATCTTCCTGCACGTTCAATAAACTTTAAATATAACATTTCCCCTCTGCTACAAAGCAGGAGCCTTGTGAGTTATTTCTCCTGGTTCAGCTTTGGGCCTGCCCTGCTTTAATGTCTCACAGCCTAGTTCGGCTTTGGGCCTGCCCTGCTTTAATGTCTCACAGCCTAGATCGGCTTTGGGCCTGCCCTGCTTTAATGTCTCACAGCCTAGTTCGGCTTTGGGCCTGCCCTGCCTTAATGTCTCACAGCCTAGATCGGCTTTGGGCCTGCCCTGCTTTAATGTCTCACAGCCTAGATCGGCTTTGGGCCTGCCCTGCTTTAATGTCTCACAGCCTAGTTCGGCTTTGGGCCTGCCCTGCTTTAATGTCTCACAGCCTAGTTCGGCTTTGGGCCTGCCCTGCTTTAATGTCTCACAGCCTAGTTCGGCTTTGGGCCTGCCCTGCTTTAATGTCTCACAGCCTAGTTCGGCTTTGGGCCTGCCCTGCTTTAATGTCTCACAGCCTAGATCGGCTTTGGGCCTGCCCTGCTTTAATGTCTCACAGCCTAGTTCGGCTTTGGGCCTGCCCTGCTTTAATGTCTCACAGCCTAGTTCGGCTTTGGGCCTGCCCTGCTTTAATGTCTCACAGCCTAGTTCGGCTTTGGGCCTGCCCTGCCTTAATGCCAGACAGTTGAAGTCATTTCATGGAAGAGGTGTGTCCACGTGGCTTTAAAAGGAGTGCAAATGTTCAGTCTTTATGATAAAATCATGCAAAACTGTACTACATTATTCCGTTTGCTTCAGTCCATCTTGCAGTGTTCTTAAATCCCCTCAGGATGCTCCACTGTCTTTCAGTCTCAGAATATGTGTTTAGGCTTTGTTGGCTTCATGTCTCACAAATAAACACATCTTCCATGTTGGGTTCTTCCTAGAGGCTAGTCTTTTTCTATTTGAAGGTCTGATAGGGGTTATGTGTTTGTTATTTTAGTGTCTGCATGAGCATGAGAGAAGAATCTCTCTATGTGTCTGTCTTGTGTCTGTGCTTCTCTAAATGTCTCTATGTCTCTAAATGTCTCTGTATCTGTCTCTAAATGGCTCTGTATCTAAATGTCTCTATGTCTCCAAATGTCTCTGTCTCTAAATGTCTCTGTATCTAAATGTCTCTGTCTCTAAATGTCTCTGTCTCTAAATGGCTCTGTCTCTAAATGTTTCTGTGTCTCTAAATGTCTCTGTGTCTCTAAATGTCTCTATGTCTCTAAATGTCTCTGTCTCTAAATGTTTCTGTGTCTCTAAATGTCTCTGTGTCTCTAAATGTCTCTATGTCTCTAAATGTCTCTGTCTCTAAATGTCTCTGTCTCTAAATGTCTCTAAATGTCTATGTCTCTAAATGGCTCTGTCTCTGTCTCTAAATGTCTCTATGTCTCTAAATGTCTCTGTCTCTAAATGTCTCTATGTCTCTAAATGGCTCTGTCTCTGTCTCTAAATGTCTCTATGTCTCTGTCTCTAAATGTCTCTGTCTCTAAATGTCTCTAAATGTCTATGTCTCTAAATGGCTCTGTCTCTGTCTCTAAATGTCTCTAAATGTCTCTGTCTCTAAATGTCTCTCTGTCTCTAAATGGCTCTGTCTCTGTCTCTAAATGTCTCTATGTCTCTAAATGGCTCTGTCTGTGTCTCTAAATGTCTCTGTGTCTCTAAATGTCTCTCTGTCTCTAAATGTCTCTGTGTCTCTAAATGTCTCTGTGTCTCTAAATGTATCTATGTCTCCAAATGGCTCTGTCTCTGTCTCTAAATGTCTCTGTGTCTCTAAATGTCTCTGTCTCTAAATGTCTCTGTATCTGTGTCTCTAAATGTCTCTACGTCTCTAAGTCTCTAAATGTCTCTGTGTCTCTAAATGTCTCTTAATGTCTCTGTCTTTGTGTCTCTAAGTCTCTAAATGTCTCTGTATCTGTGTCTCTATGTCTCTGAATGTATCTGTCTCTAAATGTCTCTGTCTCTCTAAACGTGTCTGTCTCTCTTTATGTCTCTGTCTCTAAATGTCTCTGTGTCTCTAAATGTCCCGGTCTCTAAATGTCTCTGTATCTGTGTCTCTAAATGTCTATATGTCTCTAAGTCTCTAAATGTCTCTGTGTCTCTAAATGTCTCTTAATGTCTCTGTCTTTGTGTCTCTAAGTCTCTAAATGTCTCTGTCTCTTTAAATGTATCTGTCTCTCTAAATGTCTCTGTATCTGTGTCTCTATGTCTCTGAATGTATATGTCTCTAAATGTCTCTGTCTCTCTGAATGTATCTGTCTCTAAATGTCTCTGTCTCTCTAAATGTCTCTGTGTCTCTAAATCTCTCTGTATCTATGTCTCTGAATGTATCTGTCTCTAAATGTCTCTGTCTCTCTAAATGTCTCTGTCTCTAAATGTCTCTGTGTCTCTAAATGTCTCTAAATGTATCTATGTCTCTAAATGTCTCTGTCTGTGTCTCTAAATGTCTCTGTCTGTGTCTCTAAATGTCTCTGTCTCTAAATGTCTCTGTCTGTGTCTCTAAATGTCTCTGTCTGTGTCTCTAAATGTCTATGTCTCTTAATGTCTCTGTCTCTGTCTCTAAATGTCTCTGTGTCTCTAAATGTTACCCCCCCTCCCCTCCAATCTGATCTGTGATCAGTCTCCCTGCTCCATGTTATCAGCAGTACTATCAGTACTGCCCAGAGGAGACATTCAACTTTGGAATGCAAAGAAAATCACTGCTGTGAGAACGCCAAAACAAGCCTGAGCTGTTGTGATGTCCAACATTGCTGGAGCTCCACACAAAATTCGGTATGATTCTTGATATTTGTTTAAAAAGACAGGCCTCACAAAAAATTTCAAAATATCCCATTACTGTACTTAGAAGCATATCAAACGCTGTTTAAAATCAATTTTTATGCGATTTTTCTCGTAAAATAGCAATAATATTCCAACCGGGCTACGTTGTATTCATTCAAAGGGAGAAAGAAAAACATGGAGAATTCACATGAACGCGCATCTCCAGTGTCTCTCTGTCTCTAAATGGCTCTGTCTCTGTCTCTAAATGTCTCTATGTCTCTAAATGGCTCTGTCTGTGTCTCTAAATGTCTCTGTGTCTCTAAATGTCTCTCTGTCTCTAAATGTCTCTGTGTCTCTAAATGTCTCTGTGTCTCTAAATGTATCTATGTCTCTAAATGGCTCTGTCTCTGTCTCTAAATGTCTCTGTGTCTCTAAATGTCTCTGTCTCTAAATGTCTCTGTATCTGTGTCTCTAAATGTCTCTACGTCTCTAAATCTCTAAATGTCTCTGTGTCTCTAAATGTCTCTTAATGTCTCTGTCTTTGTGTCTCTAAGTCTCTAAATGTCTCTGTATCTGTGTCTCTATGTCTCTGAATGTATCTGTCTCTAAATGTCTCTGTCTCTCTAAATGTCTCTGTATCTATGTCTCTGAATGTATCTGTCTCTAAATGTCTCTGTCTCTCTAAACGTGTCTGTCTCTCTTTATGTCTCTGTCTCTAAATGTCTCTGTGTCTCTAAATGTCTCGGTCTCTAAATGTCTCTGTATCTGTGTCTCTAAATGTCTATACGTCTCTAAGTCTCTAAATGTCTCTGTGTCTCTAAATGTCTCTTAATGTCTCTGTCTTTGTGTCTCTAAGTCTCTAAATGTCTCTGTTTCTTTAAATGTATCTGTCTCTCTAAATGTCTCTGTATCTGTGTCTCTATGTCTCTGAATGTATCTGTCTCTAAATGTCTCTGTCTCTCTAAATGTCTCTGTGTCTCTAAATGTCTCTTAATGTATCTGTCTTTGTGTCTCTAAGTCTCTAAATGTCTCTGTTTCTTTAAATGTATCTGTCTCTCTAAATGTCTCTGTATCTGTGTCTCTATGTCTCTGAATGTATCTGTCTCTAAATGTCTCTGTCTCTCTGAATGTATCTATGTCTCTAAATGTCTCTGTCTCTCTAAATGTCTCTGTGTCTCTAAATGTCTCTGTATCTATGTCTCTGAATGTATCTGTCTCTAAATGTCTCTGTCTCTCTAAACGTGTCTGTCTCTCTAAATGTCTCTGTCTCTAAATGTCTCTGTGTCTCTAAATGTCTCTGTGTCTCTAAATGTCTCTAAATGTATCTATGTCTCTAAATGTCTCTGTCTGTGTCTCTAAATGTCTCTGTCTGTGTCTCTAAATGTCTCTGTCTCTAAATGTCTCTGTCTGTGTCTCTAAATGTCTCTGTCTGTGTCTCTAAATGTCTATGTCTCTTAATGTCTCTGTCTCTGTCTCTAAATGTCTCTGTGTCTCTAAATGTTACCCCCCCTCCCCTCCAATCTGATCTGTGATCAGTCTCCCTGCTCCATGTTATCAGCAGTACTATCAGTACTGCCCAGAGGAGACATTCAACTTTGGAATGCAAAGAAAATCACTGCTGTGAGAACGCCAAAACAAGCCTGAGCTGTTGTGATGTCCAACATTGCTGGAGCTCCACACAAAATTCGGTATGATTCTTGATATTTGTTTAAAAAGACAGGCCTCACAAAAAATTTCAAAATATTCCATTACTGTACTTAGAAGCATATCAAACGCTGTTTAAAATCAATTTTTATGCGATTTTTCTCGTAAAATAGCGATAATATTCCAACCGGGCTACGTTGTATTCATTCAAAGGGAGAAAGAAAAACATGGAGAATTCACATGAACGCGCATCTCCAGTGTCACTGTTCTCAGCCTGACCACTCACAAAATCTCCTGCTGTTTTTCGCCCAGAGACTGGAGAGACGTCATTCCACTTTCTGGCGCCTTCTGAGAGCCAATGGAAGCCTTAGAAAATGTCACGTTACAGCAGAGATGCTGTATATTCGATAGAGATGCCGCAGAAGGAGAACAAATAGTCATACAGGGCACTTCCTGCATGGAATCTTCTCAGGTTCTGGCCGGCCATATGAGTTCTGTTATACTCACAGACACCATTCAAACAGTTTTAGAAACTTTAGAGTGTTTTCTATCCAAATCTACTAATTATATGCATATTCTCATTTCTGGGCAAGAGTAGTAACCAGTTTAAATCGGGTACGTTTTTTATTCGGCCGTGCAAATACTTCCCCCTAGCCCCAACAGGTTTTAAAAAGACAGGCCTCACAGAATCCATCAGCAGCTGGGACTGGATTGATGTTGTTTAAAAAGACAGGCCTCGCAGAATCCATCAGCAGCTGGGACTGGATTGATGTTTAAAAAGACAGGCTTCACAGAATCCATCAGCAGCTGGGACTGGATTGGTGTTGTTTAAAAAGACAGGCTTCACAGAATCCATCAGCAGCTGGGACAGGATTGATGTTGTTTAAAAAGACAGCCCTCGCAGAATCCATCAGCAGCTGGGACTGGATTGATGTTGTTTAAAAAGACAGGCCTCACAGAATCCATCAGCAGCTGGGACTGGATTGGTGTTGTTTAAAAAGACAGGCCTCGCAGAATCCATCAGCAGCTGGGACTGGATTGGTGTTGTTTAAAAAGACAGGCCTCACAGAATCCATCAGCAGCTGGGACTGGATTGGTGTTGTTTAAAAAGACAGGCCTCACAGAATCCATCAGCAGCTGGGACTGGATTGGTGTTGTTTAAAAAGACAGGCCTCACAGAATCCATCAGCAGCTGGGACTGGATTGGTGTTGTTTAAAAAGACAGGCCTCACAGAATCCATCAGCAGCTGGGACTGGATTGGTGTTGTTTAAAAAGACAGGCCTCACAGAATCCATCAGCAGCTAGGGCTGGATTGGTGTTGTTTAAAAAGACAGGCCTCACAGAATCCATCAGCAGTTGGGACTGGATTGATGTTTTGACAAATACATGGGATAAAGAAAAATACATTTACATAAAAAAATTATGTAGGGGCTAGATCAGCTTTAATATTGCAGATAGATTGATAGAAGCCTCAATGTAATTGTCTGCATCATTTCCAATCCCTCATATTTATATTGTTTTGTAAATATGTGTATTATTTAAAATATATATTTAAAAATATATATATTTTCCTTCTTTATTATTTTCCCCTAAACCTACCACCCCTCCCCTAATTGGAGTAACCAAATGGACAACAACACTTAGGCTTCCACTTCCAGTTGATAAATACTGCATACATTTCACAGACAGTATATTTTACATGAGTTATCTTCTGTTTGTTTTTTTGTCCCAGCCTTCAGCTACCCTCAACCCTTAAAGTGTTACTTTGCTTCATTTTGTGCACCTTCAATCATACTATGAAATGGTATTTACAGAGGCAAGGCTATTGTTTAGCTGATTAACTAATTACAGATTGTGGCTTTAATATCCGGGTCCATTGTTGACTGTGTGAAATCAGAGATTAGACATCAAACATTTATTTTCCCAATTTCCTTCAAAATGTAGTTGAATCTAATGATGTGGGCAGTGCAGAAAGGAAATAACATTTCAGCAAGTCTACCCATGTCTGTATGCCCACTTTTGCATATTTACTCTCAGCGCTCAATATGCACATTTATCTCAATTCCGTTTCCTTTGGCAGGGACCACAGGATCTAACAGGAGCATTTCCCTCCCCGCAGGAGGACGACCTCACTGGTCAACTCAGGAAAGAGCCAGACAGGGTAGTGAGAGGAGGATTGCCCTGGTTCACAGTGGATATACTCAACCTTCCTAGGATTTCCTCTCTAAGCTGTTGAGACTCTTCATTGAACAGCCTTCATAGCTCATCATAGCTCAATCGTAGCTCAATCATAGCTCAATCATAGCTCATCGTAGCTGAATCATAGCTGAATCATAGCTCAATCATAGCTCATCATAGCTCATGGTAGCTGAATATTAGCTCATCGTAGCTCAATCATAGCTCAGTCATAGCTCATCGTAGCTGAATCATAGCTCATCATAGCTCATCATAGCTCATCGTAGCTCAATCATAGCTCATCATAGCTCATCGTAGCTCAATCATAGCTCATCATAGCTCATCGTAGCTCATCGTAGCTCATCGTAGCTCATCATAGCTCATCGTAGCTCATCGTAGCTCAATCATAGCTCATCGTTGCTCAATCATAGCTCATCATAGCTCATCGTAGCTCAATCATAGCTCATCATAGCTCATCGTAGCTCATCGTAGCTCATCGTAGCTCATCATAGCTCATCGTAGCTCATCGTAGCTCAATCATAGCTCATCGTTGCTCAATCATAGCTCATCATAGCTCATCGTAGCTCAATCACAGCTTATCATAGCTCATCGTAGCTCAATCATAGCTCATCGTAGGTAGATCAATCATAGCTCATCATAGCTCATCGTAGCTCATCATAGCTCAATCATAGCTCATCGTAGCTCAATCATAGCTCAATCATAGCTCATCATAGCTCATCGTAGCTCATCATAGCTCATCATAGCTCATCATAGCTCATCAATCAGTCTCTATATTAGACAATCAACAGTCTTGGGTTGAGGGAATTCCAAAAATATACTGCTCAAAAAAATAAAGGGAACACTTAAACAACACATCCTAGATCTGAATTAAAGAAATAATCTTATTAAATACTTTTTTCTTTACATAGTTGAATGTGCTGACAACAAAATCACACAAAGATAATCAATGGAAATCCAATTTATCAACCCATGGAGGTCTGAATTTGGAGTCACACTCAAAATTAAAGTGGAAAACCACACTACAGGCTGATCCAACTTTGATGTAATGTCCTTAAAACAAGTCAAAATGAGGCTCAGTAGTGTGTGTGGCCTCCACGTGCCTGTATGACCTCCCTACAACGCCTGGGCATGCTCCTGATGAGGTGGCGGATGGTCTCCTGAGGGATCTCCTCCCAGACCTGGACTAAAGCATCCGCCAACTCCTGGACAGTCTGTGGTGCAACGTGGCGTTGGTGGATGGAGCGAGACATGATGTCCCAGATGTGCTCAATTAGATTCAGGTCTGGGGAACGGGCGGGCCAGTCCATAGCATCAATGCCTTCCTCTTGCAGGAACTGCTGACACACTCCAGCCACATGAGGTCTAGCATTGTCTTGCATTAGGAGGAACCCAGGGCCAGCCGCACCAGTATATGGTCTCACAAGGGGTCTGAGGATCTCATCTCGGTATCTAATGGCAGTCAGGCTACCTCTGGCGAGCACATGGAGGGCTGTGCGGCCCCCCAAAGAAATGCCACCCCACACCATGACTGACCCACCGCCAAACCGGTCATGCTGGAGGATGTTGCAGGCAGCAAAACGTTCTCCACGGCGTCTCCAGACTCTGTCACGTGCTCAGTGTGAACCTGCTTTCATCTGTGAAGAGCACAGGGCACCAGTGGCGAATTTGCCAATCTTGGTGTTCTCTGGCAAATGCCAAACGTCCTGCACGGTGTTGGGCTGTAAGCACAACCCCCATCTGTGGACGTCGGGCCCTCATACCACCCTCATGGAGTCTGTTTCTGACCGTTTGAGCAGACACATGCACATTTGTGGCCTGCTGGAGGTCATTTTGCAGGGCTCTGGCAGTGCTTCTCCTGCTCCTCCTTGCACAAAGGCGGAGGTAGCGGTCCTGCTGCTGGGTTGTTGCCCTCCTACGGCCTCCTCCACGTCTCCTGATGTACTGGCCTGTCTCCTGGTAGCGCCTCCATGCTCTGGACACTACGCTGACAGACACAGCAAACCTTCTTGCCACAGCTCGCATTGATGTGCCATCCTGGATGAGCTGCACTACCTGAGCCACTTGTGTGGGTTGTAGACTCCGTCTCATGCTACCACTAGAGTGAAAGCACCGCCAGCATTCAAAAGTGACCAAAACATCAGCCAGGAAGCATAGGAACTGAGAAGTGGTCTGTGGTCCCCACCTGCAGAACCACTCCTTTATTGGGGGTGTCTTGCTAATTGCCTATAATTTCCACCTGTTGTCTATTCCATTTGCACAACAGCATGTGAAATGTATTGTCAATCAGTGTTGCTTCCTAAGTGGACAGTTTGATTTCACAGAAGTGTGATTGACTTGGAGTTACATTGTGTCGTTTAAGTGTTCCCTTTATTTTTTTGAGCAGTGTATATTTGAATGTCAATTTTAACAACACATACAGTAAGTTATTTATTACCTAATATCTTGTTTCATTACTGTTTGATTCATTCAGACCCAATTATTACTATTATGATTGTTTTAAATGTAGAAATATCTCAAATGGGTTTTAGTATAAATTACAAAATAAAGTTCTCCCTGTTTCCTATGATCTCCCTCTGCAATGAATAAGTTGAGAGGAGTGTTATAATTGTCCCTCTAGGATAGCCTTCCTTATGTTGCGGATGAAAGGAATATAGAATCATTTTACAATAACAATGTATTCAATAAGCATGCATTCCCAGATACATTACATGACCAAAAGTATGTGGACACCTGCTTGTCGAAGATCTCATTCCAAAATCATGTGCATTGATATTGATTTGGTCCCCCCTTTGCTGCTACAACAGCCTCCGCTCTTCTGGGAAGGCTTTATACTAGATGTTGGATCATTGCAGCGGGGACTTGCTTCCATTCAGCCACAAGACCATTAGTGAGGGCACTGATGTTGGGTGATTAGCTTGCAGTCGGAATTCCAAATCATCTCAAAGATGTTTGATGGGGTTGAAGTCAGGGCTCTGTGGAGGCCATTATTATTCCTCCTCCACCAAACTTTACAGTTGGCACTATGCACTGGGGCAGGTAGCATTCTTTTGGCATCTGCCAAACCCAGATTTGTCCGTTGGACTGCCAGATAGTGAAGCGTGATTCATCAATCCAGCAAACACGTTTTCCACTGCTCCAGAGAACAATGGCGGCGAGCTTTACACCACTCCAGCCGACGCTTGGCATTGCTTATGGTGATCTTAGGCTTGTGTGCGGCTGCTCGACCACAGTTATTGTGCTGATGTTGCTTCCAGAGGCAGTTTGGAACTCTGTAGTGAGTGTTACAACTGAGGACAGACGATTTTCAAGTGCTATGTACTTCTGCACTCGGCGGTCCTGTTCTGTGAGTTTGTGTGGACTACCACTTCGTGGCTGAGCCGTTGTTGCTCCTAGACGTTTCCACTTCACAATAACAGCACTTACATTTCACCGGGGCAGCTCTAGAAGGGCAGAAATTTGACAAACTGACATGTTGGAAAGTTGGCATCCAATGACCATGAGCTCTTCAGTAAGGCCATTCTACTGCCAATGTTTGTCTATGGAGATTGCATGGCTGTGTAATACTCGATTTTATACACTTGTCAGCAACGGGTGTGGCTGAAATAGCCAAATCCAATAATTTGAAGGGGTGTCCACATGTTTGCCAAAATCACAAATAGACTGTATTTGAGACTGTCTAGGTAAGCCAGTATCATTTGTGAATACACATGGTATCATTGATAGAACAGAATACACATTATATCATTGATAAAACAGAATGAACATGATATCACTGATAGAACAGAACACATATGATATCATTGATAGAACAGAACACATATGATATCATTGATAGAACAGAACACACATGATATCACTGATAGAACAGAACACACATGATATCACTGATAGAACAGAACACATATGATATCATTGATAGAACAGAACACACATACCACTGATAGAACAGAATACACATGATATCCCTGATAGAACAGAACACATATGATATCATTGATAGAACAGAATATACATCACATTCTGAAAGCAGGAACACAAAGATCCAAGGCTGTCATTGGACACAAACCAGTTATGAGCCAAAGAAGCCAGAAGACAAACCATTTAATCAGATACTGTATATAGGCTATAACTTATAAACTAAAAGGCTCTTTCCAATCTGCCCCCCCCCCCAAAAAAAAATGTATTCATCTGACTAAGCTGCTTGAGAGGTCATTTTCAAGAACATCTGAAGAGTAGAGAAAGACAAAACGAGTGGCATGAGGAACCCAGTAACAGTGATGACAGCCATGGTGTCTGTGGAGTTTAGGCTGTACACAATGTGCCTGTGTGCCCCCACGGTGGCTGGTCCAACCTGAGGGGACCAGCGAGGGCCTGTTTGCCGTCTGTAACAGCTACGGAGGCTTCTCCAGTTGCACCATGTTTCCAGTATGGACAGGTAAGCAGAGTTACTGTTACCTGTTGTCCTTTTGTGGAGAGAGGGTGGCTAAATCCCAAACCACCATATTCCTTGTATATTATATCCCTTTATATTCCCACTACTTTTGACCAGGGCCCATAGGGCACTATACTATATGGGGAATAGGGTGCCATTTGGGATGCATACAGTGCTATTCCAAACCACTGTACAACACAACAATTGGGCCACTGTGTCTGAAATGACAGTATGTTGGCAGTAGTGTGACGTACTGTCATCAAACTCAAAGCTTTGTTACATCAGGCAGCAGTGTCCCACTCACAAGATGTCATGAATGTGGGCTATTCATTCAACTTTACTACATTGACGTACACACCCGTTTCATCCAAGAGAACAACAGTTCAATGTAGCACTACAATTAAAGTATATAGCTTCAATTAAAGTATATAACTACAATTACAGTATATAACTACAATTACAGTATATTATATCGTCAGACCTAGTCTGTTTTTTAAAATGGTGGATGTTTCTCTAAATAACCCAACAAATGTACCTGTAATGGCTGACTGACTGCCTACTACTGTGTGTACAAATGACAACATAGGCTAAGTTGATAGCATGAATGTCAGATACCTATGAGTACCTACTGTATTCGATTCATTATCAGATACATATAGTTTGTCTTGGATCATCATCTCTGGCTCCAGTGCTCTCTCCTTCATTGCCCTCTTCACTATCAGATCTCAGAGGTAGGAGAGCTATCACTGCACTACTCCTCAGTATTCTCTCAGGTAGGCTATGAAATGTCTCAAGTAGCTGATGTGAAGACTAAAGGATTTATCACTGCATTAGAGCATTGCAGCTCAATAATTTATCTTTGAAAACTGATGTTTGCATTCGCGTGGCAAAAATGTACACGTCATTGTGCAAGACACTGAAGTCTAATTCCATGGAACCGCTGACAGGGACGGTTCCCCCAGTCAAATTAAACCAAGAACTAACACTACCACCCAGTGGCACATCAGAATCTGGCAAGACTTAAAAAAAATAAAAAGTTTTATTTAACTAGGCAAGTCAGTTAAGAACAAATTCTTATTTACAATGACGGCCAACTCCGGACGACGCTGGGCAATGGTGCGCCACCCTATGGCCGGATGTGATACAGCCTGGAATCAAACCAGGGACTGTAGTGACACCTCTTGCACTGAGATGCAATTACTTAGACAGCTGCGCCACTTGTGAGCCCACACTCACGCAATATAGGAAGTTCTAAAACTTGTATGCTGGCCCTTTTTTTGCATTTGCGCAGTATCTAGTTGGGATAACAAATAGCTTTTAAGTCAAACCTTCTTTGGAAGGCTGTCCTTTGTATTACAAATAAGAGAACAGGTGACTAGAATCAACTTTTTAATTTTACATATGGGTAAACATGAACAATACTCAGAGATGAAAGGAAAACTTAATGCAGGATGATTTGCCCCCCCCCAACTGTTCAAATCAACGTGAATTACAATAGCTGCAAATCAACGTGAATTACAAAACTGACTTCAATCTTACATAATCTAATTTACCTGCAGTAGGCCTAACATTAACCCATAGACATGCTCTATTTCATTTTGTCAGCAATCTACTCTGGATATTCATAGTGGATGCATACCAAACAGTACTCTATTCCGTATATAATGCCTTACTTTGGACCGGGGTCCATAGGGTGCCATTTGGGATGCATAAATAAGTGTTTAAATAACTGAAAGTGGACAGCACGAGCTCATTACAGTGATACATGAAGACATTACAGCAAGACTGTTCTGCAGTCAGAGGGTTCTTTCTTCTCATAGTCATCCTTCAGATAAGCACCAACCCAACAGCTAACACACAGAAACAAGAACAATTAGGCTAAAACAGGTTTCAAATGGTGAGAAGAGGAAAGAGCTGTAAGGGATGGATGGGACGTTTTGTCGATATTGAATTGATAGGTCACTTAATATATTTAGACCGTGAGAGTCCACCTGTTCTATAAAAGAAAAGAGGACGATTCTTCACTTGGGGCCGATGTAGTTAGCTGCCTTTCCAGTTTTCTTAAGTGTTTCCAGAAGCACGTCCGTGTCCTTGTCAGACTCAATGAAAACCTTCTTGTTGGGGAGGTCGATCTCAAATTGGACACCACCTTACGCCGACAAATAAGACAGAAAGAGAAAATAAAACAATTTTAACAAGCAATCTATATTTGCTGAATTTAGCTAAACCAAAGTACACGATTCTCAACAAAGTGTGTGTGGATGTGAGTGCTGTTTAACAACATCTTCCAGATGTTCCAGAAAGTTGGATTTGCTGTGACATTTAGCTATAAGAGACACTCACCCAGTTTATTGAGGACTCGGGTAACTGCACCAGAGCATCCCTCACATGTCATGTCCACAAAGAATTCGTGCTTCTGTGGGAATAATTCACAAACTGATTCATATTCCAGGAGTTAGGCATCATTCTCATGTTAGTATGGGACAGCTAATCAGTTAGCAAGCAATGACTAGCTCAGCTATTAGGCTGATTAATCAGGCTGTAATACACAATTAACTGGTATATACAGCCTGAAACTAATGACTGCAAAATCATGTAAATGTTTCTTACAAGCCAGAATGTGGAATAAAATTACATTTAAAAAGTTACTCTACACCGGTTGTCTGTGCGATTTATTTTGTTCTTCAGTTGCTTGAAATTTGAGACAAAATATCAACAGGAAAGTATTGTTTACCTGACTTTTTAGAAAGCAGCTAGGTATATGTTCGAGTCTGCACCGAGATTTTTTGTTGTTGTATTGGATATTCGGTTCTCTCATCAATAGCTATTGAACCAAGCATGCCATGACAATGAAACCCCATGTTTTCTGTATTAGGGGAGGATGGAGAACATTTGTCTTGTGTTAACTTTTATTTAATCGGATTTCAATAATTCCAAAAAAAAATCTTCAATTAAAAAATATATATACACACACTTTCATAGGAAAGTAGTTTACCTGAACCGGTGTCTAAGTGTTAGAGACCTCTCTAATACTCAGAAAGCGTAGATTCAAACTCCCATTTACCAGCTCTGAAAGCATTATAATGTCAAAATACTTTCGTTGATGACCAAATATGGAGTTCATACGACTATAAAATTCTATAAAACATTTAATTATTATTTTAAATGTGCAAGCAACCTAAAAACAAAATCATTTTCAGCACCTCCAATCACTCATTAATGCCACGCACAGGTCGGAAATCTACAACAGCTCAATACATTGGAGGTTCCAAATAGGCAGTTTTTTTTCCAGTTGGTTGTACATTTTAATTTAGACATTTTTTCGATGTACATACCGGCCGTAAATGAAGATAGTTGCTCAGCGAAACTCCATATTTGGTGATCAACGGACGTATTTCGACATAACGCTTGCAGAGCTGGTGAATGGGAGTTTAAAATCGGAGAAATTAGAGAGGTCCCCAACGCCTACATACTGATTCAGGTAAACTATACTTTCCTGTGGATATTTTGTCTCAAGGACAAACCGCACAGACAACCGGTAGAGTACGTTTAAATATACATTGTATTAAACATTCTGGCTTGTAAGGAACATTTACACGATTTTGCAGGCATTAGGCTGTACACCAATTAATTGTGCATTACAGCATGATTAATCAGACTAACTAGCTATGTATAAAGCACTGCAGTCCAATCTCAGAACTATGTAACAATAACAATGTGCGAATTTATTCAATAACTCACGGTCGTCATGTTGAGGTAGAGCGTAAGATCAATGGACTTTCTCCTCTTTCAAAGCTTGTACGACTAACTAGCTGCTGAATATGTTGCTGCCTTGCCTTGCTTGCTAGCTAGCTAAAGTACATCAAAGTTAGGGACCATCGACACGTTGCTAGATATTGGTGAAAGTAACTTTGCATATTTAACTCAATATTCACATGTAGAAAGTTGGTGGGACGAGTGCACAATTATACTGACTAATATCAATAATTATTTTGCAGAACACTTTCAAATGACATTATTTTGGGAGAAGTCGTTTTTTTTTCTCATAAAAATATTGCTGCAGGTAATTTTTCCCAGAGCCCTTAAAACGTCACACCGGAATACGGAAGTTTGGAACATTTTGGAAAAAACATTTAACAAAACTGCTACAAATTAACCAAATATGAGACCGCGAAAAAATGACATGTCACAATAACGATAGATTATGGCGCGTATTTTCTGATAACAACTAGTCCAGCTTGCTCCATGGGACAACGCGCAGGGATCACGCTTGTAGCAACTTGACCAATTCAATGTTTGGGGTGATGTTTCATACCAGACAATCGGCATGATTTCGCACTAACGATAATTGACTTAATTTTGATGGAAAGTTAGTTTGCTAACAAGCCAGCTAGCTAGCTACAAAACCAAGCACCCAAAATTCAATCAGCTGATATGCGGCATCTTCCTGATCATGTGACCAAACCCCCCTGTGTTTCGGAAGGGGTCTTCAGATGGGTAGCACTAGCAGGTCACTTGTATTGAACCAGATATCGCCCCTTACTCTCACAACCAGTACAATATCAACGGTAGGAAAAATACTGCTTTAGCAAGAGATGCCCCTACAGCGAACTTCTTTGATGTAAATACTACCGAGGCAGGAATCACAGCTTTACAGGTGAATTAACGTACAATAATCACGGCTAGCTAATTAGCCAGGATTGGAGCATACAAAACAAACTGATGTGTTGTCTACTAACATTATCCAGCTGGAGGTGGTGTAGCTGTAATATGTGATCAAACAATGATGTTGTAACTTGATATAGGCTAGTTTGGCTAAAGAATACAGCCCCAACAGAACGGTTTCTGATAATGGCTTTGAGACCATTCAAAACAATATTACAGTTTTGAAACTGCAGTAAAAGTGTACTAACTGCAGTTATACTGCATCCTTACTGCAATCTTTTTTTTCGTAAGGGGGTCATATAGCCTTGCTTCTATAAAGTGCGGTACCTAGTTAACGTCATACATAGAGCTTTTTTTTTGTCTGCTAGTAAAATAAGTGGATAGTTGTGGTTAAGTAGCTAACTGACAGCTACTGTGCGAAAGCCCTTTTGTTGGTAATTCTGTTAATTGACGATAAGTTAATGTATCCTTATTGTGTCCAGATACAGTGGATTCGGAAAGTATTCAGACCCCTTGACTTTTTCCACATTTTGTTACGTTTTTTTCCCCTCATCAATCTACACACAATAAACCATAATGACAAAGCAAAAACAGGTCTTTAGAAATGTTTACAAATTCATAAAAAAATAACAGACCTTATTTACATAAGTATTCAGACCCTTTGCTATGAGACTTGAAATTAAGTTTAGGTGCATCCTGTTTCCATTGATTATCCTTGAGATGTTTTTATAACTTGATTGGAGTCCACCTGTGGTAAATTCAAATGATTGGACATGATTAGGAAAGGCACACACACACACACACACACACACACACACACACACACACACACACACACACACACACACACCTGTCTATATAAGCTCCCACAGTTGACAGTGCATGTCAGAGAAAAAAACAAGCTATGAGGTCGACGGAATTGTCCGTAGAGCTCCGAGACAGGATTGTGTCGAGGCATAGATCTGGGAAAGGGAACCAAAAAAATGTCTTAAGCATTGAAAGTCCCCAAGAACACAGTCACAGAACAATGAGACAGATATTTCACTGAATGTATAACTGAAGCATCCGGTTGTTGTTTCCTCTCAATACCAAATATGGTAATGAGGGGAAGCCCACTGGCGGGCAGTGGGAGAAGATGGAAAGAGATGGATCTTGGCTGACATTCTGCAAATCTTCCTATCAATTAAACATTTGATCTCAATACAGTTCTTTGTTCCCAAAACTAAAATCTGTTATGAACAGAACAGACTAAGTTTTGTAGACTTTACCCTTTACAAATGTTGTTAAAAAAAATCATGCTGTTTACGAGTGCAAATGTAAATTTAGTTATTGCACATGCGCACTTCACAGATTAGGCGTTCTCTAACGGAAATATGTAGATGTATACTAGAACGCGCCAATAGGATATCGCTAGCGTGTGCTTGGCTCTGCCCGCCCACCTTGCTTGTTCTGCCCACTATGACTCAGTTGTTCCCGTTAGACCACAGCTTGTTGTTTCCATCTTGGCTTAGTTATAAAAATCTTTGACACAGTGGCCTCCATCATTCTTAAATGGAAAAAGTTTGGAACCACCAAGACTCTTCCTAGAGCTGGCCACCGGGCCAAACTGAGCAATCGGCGGAGAAGGGCCTTGGTCAGGGAGGTGACCAAGAACTCGATGGTCACTCTGAAAGAGCTCCAGAGTGCCTCTGTGGAGATGGAAGAACCTTCCAGAAGGACATCCATCTCTGCAGCACTCCACCAATCAGGCCTTTATGGTAGAGTGGCCAGGTGGAAGCCACTCCTCAGTAAAAGGCACATGACAGCCCGCTTGGAGTTTGCCAAAAGGCACCTAAAGACTCTCAGACCATGAGAAACAAGGTTCTCTGGTCAGATGAAACCAAGATTGAACTCTTTGGCCTGAATGCCAAGCATCACGTCTGGAGGAAACCTGGCACCATCCCTATGGTGAAGCATGTTGGTGGCAGCATCATGCTGTGGGGATGTTTTTCAGCGGCAGGTACTGGGAGACTAATCAGGATCAAGGGAAAGATGAACGGAGCAAAGTACAACGAGATCTTTGTTGAAAACCTGCTCAGGACCTCAGACTGGGGTGACGATTCACCTTCCAACAGGACAACGACCCTAAGCACACTGCCAAGACAGCGCAAGAGTGGCTTCGGGACAAGTCTGAATGTCCTTGAGTGGCCCAGCCAGAGCACGGACTTGAACCCAATCGATCTTCTCTGGAGAGACCTGAAATTAGCTGTTCAGCAACGCTCCCCATCCAACCTGACAGAGCTTGAGAGGATCTGCAGAGCAAAATGGAAGAAACTCCCCAAATACAGGTGTGCCAAGCTTGTAGCGTCTTACCAAAGAAGACTCAAGTAAAGGGTCTGAATACTTATGTAAATATGATTAAAAAAAAAAATCTTTTTAGTACATTTGCAAAAAAATCAAATGTTTTTTGCTTTGTCATTATGTGGTATTGTGTGTAGATGAAATATATATTTTTAAATACATACCAATCAATTTTAGTATAAGGCTGTACCATATCAAAATGTGGAAAAAGTCAAGGGGCCTGAATACTTTACAAATGCACTGTAAATGAGTAATGACGTCTGACATCACTGTGCCAGCTTCTTCAACATTTTAGGCTAATCCAAGCATGTTTATATTCAGATGCAAAGTAAGGGTTAGTGGCCATGCAGTTTTCACACAATGTACAGGTAACTGATAAAATTAAGGTTGTGTGTCCGTCACCAGATCTTAACTAAGGCTAGGCGATATATATGTAATTCATGTTTTTTGGAGCTATATTCCAAATGCCTGTATCACAATAATCAAGTTGTTTCTTTTTTTTGGTCTTGTCTCCTTCACTCCTGCTGTGCTGTGTGCACCTTGCCATTTTACACCAGAGATCTGTACAGTGAGGGAAAAAAGTATTTGATACCCTGCTGATTTTGTACGTTTGCCCACTGACAAAGAAATGATCCGTCTATAATTTTAATGGTAGGTTTATTTGAACAGTGAGACAGAATAACAACAAAAAAAATCCAGAAAAACGCATGTAAAAAATGTTATAAATTGATTTGCATTTTAACGAGGGAAATAAATATTTGACCCCCTCTCAATCAGAAAGATTTCTGGCTCCCAGGTGTCTTTTATACAGGTAACAAGCTGTAACAAGCACACTCTTAAAGGGAGTGCTGCTAATCTCAGCTTGTTACCTGTATTAAAGACACCTGTCCACAGAAGCAATCAATCAATCAGATTCCAAACTCTCCACCATGGCCAAGACCAAAGAGCTCTCCAAGGATGTCAGGGACAAGATTGTAGACCTTCACAAGGCTGGAATGGGCTACAAGACCATCGCCAAGCAGCTTGGTGAGAAGGTGACAACAGTTGGTGCGATTATTCGCAAATGGAAGCAACACAAAAGAACTGTCAATCTCCCTCGGCCTGGGGCTCCATGCAAGATCTCACCTCGTGGAGTTGCAATGATCATGAGAACGGTGAGGAATCAGCCCAGAACTACACGGGAGGATCTTGTCAATGATCTCAAGGCAGCTGGGACCATAGTCACCAAGAAAACAATTGGTAACACACTACGCCGTGAAGGACTGAAGTCCTGCAGCGCCCGCAAGGTCCCCCTGCTCAAGAAAGCACATATACATGCCCGTCTGAAGTTTGCCAATGAACATCTGAATGATTCAGAGGACAACTGGGTGAAAGTGTTGTGGTCAGATGAGACCAAAATGGAGCTCTTTGGCATCAACTCAACTCGCCGTGTTTGAAGGAGGAGGAATGACCCCAAGAACACCATCCCCACTGTCAAATATGGAGGTGGAAACATTATGCTTTGGGGGTGCTTTTCTGCTAAGGGGACAGGACAACTTCACCACATCAAAGGGACGATGGACGGCGCCATGTACCGTCAAATCTCGGGTGAGAACCTCCTTCCCTCAGCCAGGGCATTGAAAATGGGTCGTGGATGGGTATTTCAGCATGACAATGACCCAAAACACACGGCCAAGGCAACAAAGGAGTGGCTCAAGAAGAAGCACATTAAGGTCCTGGAGTGGCCTAGCCAGTCTCCAGACCTTAATCCCATAGAAAATCTGTGGAGGGAGCTGAAGGTTCGAGTTGCCAAACGTCACCCTTGAAACCTTAACCTCTCTAGGGTATGTGGGACGAAATCGTCCCACCTACTCAACAGCCAGTGGA
This sequence comes from Salmo salar, assembly GCF_965601325.2. Classification (NCBI taxonomy): domain Eukaryota; kingdom Metazoa; phylum Chordata; class Actinopteri; order Salmoniformes; family Salmonidae; genus Salmo; species Salmo salar. Next base: position 98,592,478 of record NC_138299.1, on the reverse strand, counting down.
ATCCCATGGCGCGATATTCAAATACCTTAGAAATGCTATTACTTCAATTTCTCAAACATATGACAATTTACACCATTTTTAAAGACAAGACTCTCGTTAATCTAACCACACTGTCCGATTTCAAAAAGGCTTTACAACGAAAGCAAAACATTAGATTATGTCAGCAGAGTACCCAGCCAGAAATAATCAGACACCCATTTTTCAAGCTAGCATATAATGTCACAAAAACCAAAACCACAGCTAAATGCAGCACTAACCTTTGATGATCTTCATCAGATGACACACCTAGGACATTATGTTATACAATACATGCATGTTTTGTTCAATCAAGTTCATATTTATATCAAAAAACAGCTTTTTACATTAGCATGTGATGTTTAGAACTAGCATACCCACCGCAAACTTCCGGTGAATTTACTAAATTACTCACGATAAACGTTCACAAAAAAACATAACAATTATTTAAAGAATTATAGATACAGAACTCCTTTATGCAATCGCGGTGTCCGATTTTAAAATAGCTTTTCGGCAAAAGCACATTTTGCAATATTCTGAGTAGATGGCTCGCCATCACGGGCTAGCTATTTTGACACCCACCAAGTTTGGCACTCACCAAACTCAGATTTACTATAAGAAAAATTGGATTACCTTTGCTGTTCTTCGTCAGAATGCACTCCCAGGACTTCTACTTCATCCACAAATGTTGTTTTGGTTCGAAATAATCCATAGTTATGTTCAAATATCCTCTGTTTTGTTCTTGCCTTCAAGACACTATCCGAAGGGTGACGAACGGTGACGCGCGGACGTGTGACCAAAAAATTCTAAATATTCCATTAGCGTACTTCGAAGCATGTCAAACGCTGTTTAAAATCAATTTTTATGCGATATCTTTTTTTAATTTTTATTATTTTATTTTTATTTTTTATTTTTCACGTAAAAAAGCGATACTATTCCGACCGGGAAACCCTGTTTTCGTTCGAAGACTGAAAATGTAAAATGGACTCTTCACGTGCACGCGCGCGCCCGTCTCATTGTTCTCAGATCGACCACTTACCAAATGCGCTACTGTTTTTCAGCCATGGGCTGCAAAGTCATCATTCAACGTTCTGGCGCCCTCTGAGAGCCTATGGGAGCCGTAGGAAGTGTCACGTTACAGCAGAGATCCTCAGTTTTCAATAAAGAGAGTGTAGAAGGCCAAGAAATGGTCAGAGAGGGCACTTCCTGTACAGAATCTTCTCAGGTTTTTGCCTGCCATATGAGTTCTGTTATACTCACAGACACCATTCAAACAGTTTTAGAAAACACCCTAAAGTTTCTATCAAAATCAAACAATTATATGCATATTCTAGTTTCTGGGCAGTAGTAATAACCAGATTAAATCGGGTATGTTTTTTATCCGGATGTGAAAATACTGCCCCCTACCCTAGAGAGGTTAACCTGTTGGGGCTAGGGGGCAGTATTTTCACGGCTGGATAAAAAACGTACCCGATTTTAAACTGGTTACTACTCTTACCCAGAAACGAGAATATGCATATAATTAGTAGATTTGGATAGAAAACACCCTAAAGTTTCTAAAACTGTTTGAATGGTGTCTGTGAGTATAACAGAACTCATATGGCAGGCCAAAACCTGAGAAGATTCCATGCAGGAAGTGCCCTGTCTGACAATTTGTTGTCCTTCTTGGGCATCTCTATCAAAAATACAGCATCTCTGCTGTAATGTGACATTTTCTAAGGCTTCCATTGGCTCTCAAAAGGCGCCAGAAAGTGGAATGAGAGCTCTGCAGTCTCTGGGCAAAAAAAAAAACAGGAGTTTTTGTGAGTGGTCACGCAGGGAACACTGACACTGGAGCGAGCGTGCACGAGAGGACTCCATGTTTTTCTTTCTCTCTTTGAACGAATACAATGTCGCCCGGTTGGAATATTATCGCTATTTTACGAGAAAAATTGCATAAAAATTGATTTTAAACAGCGTTTGACATGCTTCAAAGTACGGTAATGGAATATTTTGAAATTGTTTGTCACGAAATGCACCCTTCGGATACTGACCTTAACGCACGAACAGAACGGAGCTATTTGAATATAACTATGGATTATTTCGAACCAAAACAACATTTGTTGTTGAAGTAGAAGTCCTGGGAGTGCATTCTGACGAAGAACAGCAAAGGTAATCCAATTTTTCTTATAGTAAATCTGAGTTTGGTGAGCACCAAACTTGGTGGGTGTCAAATTAGCTAGCCTGTGATGGCCGAGCTATCTACTCAGAATATTGCAAAATGTGCTTTCCCCGAAAAACTATTTTAAAATCTGACACTGCGATTGCATAAAGGAGTTCTGTATCTATAATTCTTAAAATAATTGTTATGTTTTTTGTAAACATTTATCGTGAGTAATTTAGTAAATTCACCGGAAGTTTGCGGTGGGTATGCTAGTTCTAAACATCACATGCTAATGTAAAAAGCTGTTTTTTGATATAAATATGAACTTGATTGAACAAAACATGCATGTATTGTATAACATAGGAGTGTCATCTGATGAAGATCATCAAAGGTTAGTGCTGCATTTAGCTGTGGTTTGGGTTTTTGTGACATATGCATGCTTTGAAAATGGCTGTGTGATTTATTTTTGGCAGGGTACTCTCCTGACATAATCTAATGTTTTGCTTTCGCTGTAAAGCCTTTTTGAAATCTGACAGTGTGGTTAGATTAACCAGAGTCTTGTCTTTAAAATGGTGTAAAATAGTCGTCATATGTTTGAGAAATTGAAGTTATAGCATTTATGAGGTATTTGTATTTCACGCCACACGATTCCACTGGCTGTTGACTATTTAAAAAAAAAAAAAAATTATTTCACCTTTATTTAAGCAGGTAGGCTAGTTGAGAACAAGTTCTCATTTACAACTGCGACCTGGCCAAGATAAAGCAAAGCAGTTCGACACGTACAACAACACAGAGTTACACATGGAGTAAACAAACATACAGTAGGAAAAAAAAGTGTATATATACAGTGTGTGCAAATCAGGTAAGATAAGTGAGGTAAGGAAATACAATAGGCCATAATGGCGAGGTAATTACGATATAGCAATTAAACACTGGAGTGATAGATGTGCAGAAGATGAAGGTGCAAGTAGAGATACTTCGGTGCAAAGGAGCAAAATAAATAAGTACAGTATGGGGATGAGGTAGTTGAATGGGCTATTTACAGATGGGCTATGTACAGGTGCAATGATCTGTGAGCTGCTCTGACAGCTGGTGCTTGAAGTTAGTGAGGGAGATAAGTCTCTAGCTGCAGCGATTTTTGCAGTTTGTTCCAGTCATTGGCAGCAGAGAACTGGAAGGAAAGGCTTTGGGGGTGACCCGTGAAATATACCTGCTGGAGTGCGTGCTGCAGGTGGGTGCTGCTATGGTGACCAGTGAGCTGAGATAAGGTGGGGCTTTACCTAGCAAAGACTTGTAGATGACCTGGAGCCAGTGGGTTTGGCGACAAGTATGAAGCGAGGGCCAGCCATCGAGAGTGTACAGGTCGCAGTGGTGGGTAGTATATGGGGCTTTGGTGACAAAACGGATGGCACTGTGATAGACTGCATCCAATTTGTTGAGTAGAGTGTTGGAGGCTAGTTTTTTTTAAATGACATTGCCGAAGTCGAGGATCGGTAGGATAGTCAGTTTTACAAGGGTATGTTTGGCAGCATGAGTGAAGGATGCTTTGTTGCGAAATAGGAAGCCGATTCTAGATTTAATTTTGGATTGGAGATGCTTAGTGTGGGTCTGGAAGGAGAGTTTACAGTCTAACCAGACACCTAGGTATTTGTAGTTGTCCACATATTCTAGATCAGAACCGTCCAGAGTAGTGATGCTGGACGGGCGGGCAGGTGCAGGCAGCGATCGGTTGAAGAGCATGCATTTAGTTTTACTTGCATTTAAGAGCAGTTGGAGGCCACGGAAGGAGAGTTATGGCATTGAAGCTCGTCTGGAAGTTAGTTAGCGCAGTGTCCAAAGAGGGGCCAGAAGTACACAGAATGGTGTCGTCTGCATAGAGGTGGATCAGAGAAACACCAGCATCATTGATGTATACAGAGAAGAGAGTCAGCCCGAGAATTGAACCCTGTGGCAATCCTATAGAGACTGCCAGAGGTCCGGACAACAGGCCCTTCGATTTGACACACTGAACTCTGTCAGAGAAGTAGTTGGTGAACCAGGCGAAGCAGTCATTTGAGAAATCAAGGCTGTAGAGTCTGCCGATAAGAATGTGGTGATTGACAGAGTTAAAAGCCTTGCCCAGGTTGATGAATACGTCTGCACAGTATTCTCTTATTGATGGCAGTTATGATATCGTTTAGGACCTTGAGCGTGGCTGAGGTGCACCCATGACCACCTTGGAAACCAGATTGCATAGCGGAGAAGGTACGGTGATCTGTTTGTTATCTTTGCTTTCGAAGACTTTAGAAAGGCAGGGTAGGATAGATATAGGACTGTAGCAGTTTGGGTCTAGAGTGTCTCCCCTTTGAAGAGGGGGGATGACTGTGGCAGCTTTCCAATCTTTGGGGATCTCAGATGATACGAAAGAGAGGTTGAATAGGCTAGTAATAAGGGTTGCAACAATTTCGGCAGATCCTTTTAGAAAGAGAGGGTCCAGATTGTCTAGCCCGCCTGATTTGTAGGGGTCCAGATTTTGCAGCTCTTTCAGAACATCAGCTATCTGGATTTGGGTGAAGGAGAAATGGGGGAGGCTTGGGCGAGTTGCTGTGGAGGGTGCAGGGCAGTTGACCGGAGTAAGGGTAGACAGGAGGAAAGCATGGCCAGCCGTAGAAAAATACTTATTGAAATTCTCAATTATTGTGGATTTATCGCTAGTGACAGTGTTTCCTATTCTCAGTGCAGTGGGCAGCTGGGAAGGAGGTGCTCTTATTCTCCATGGACTTTACAGTGTCCCAGAACTTTTTGGAGTTTGTGCTACAGGATGCAAATTTCTGTTAGGAAAGCTAAGGCTAGCTTTTTCAAACTGCTTGTGTATATTGGGTCCTATCTTCCCTGAAAAGTTGCATATCACGGGGCTATTTGATGCTAATGCAGTACGCCACAGGATGTTTTTGTGCTGGTCAAGGGCAGTCAGATCTGGAGTGAACCAATGGCTATATCTGTTCCTGGTTAAAACATTTTTGAATGTGGCATGCTTATTTAAGATGGTGAGGAAGGCACTTTTAAAGAATAACCAGGCATCCTCTACTGACGGGATGAGGTCAATATCCTTCCAGGATACCCGGGCCAGGTCGATTAGAATGGCCTGCTCGCTGAAGTGTTTTAGGGAGCGTTTGACAGTGATGAGGGGTGGTCGTTTGACCGCAGACCCAATACGGATGCAGGCAATGAGGCAGTGATCGCTGAGATCTTGGTTGAAGACAGCAGAGGTGTATTTGGAGGGCAAGTTGGTTAGGATGATACCTATGAGGGTGCCCGTGTTTACAGATTTGGGGTTGTACCTGGTAGGTTCATTGATAATTTTTGTGAGATTGAGGGCATCAAGTTTAAACTGTAGAATGGCCGGGTGTTAAGCATGTCCCAGTTTTGGTCACCTAGCAGCATGAGCTCTGAAGATAGATGGGGGGCAATTAATTCACATTTGGTGTTCGGGGCACAGCTGGGGGCAGAGGGTGGTCTATAGCAAGCGACAACGGTGAGAGACTTGTTTCTGGAAAGGTGTATTTTTAGAAGTAGAAGCTCGAATTGTTTGGGCACAGACCTGGATCATATGACAGCCTGCAGAGTTTTATCTCTGCAGTAGATTGCCACTCCGCCCCCTTTGGCAGTTTTATCTTGTCGGAAAATGTTATAGTTGGGGATGGAAATTTCAGGGTTTTTGGTGGTCTTCCTAAGCCAGGATTCAGACACGGCTAGGACATCCGGGTTGGCAGAGTGTGCTAAGGCAGTGAATAAAACAAAATTGGGGAGTAGGCTTCTAATGTTAACATGCATGAAACGAATGCTTTTACGGTTACGGAAGTCAACAAATGAGAGCGCCTGGGGAATGGGAGTGGAGCTAGGCACTGCTGGGCCTGGATTAACCTCTACATCACCAGAGGAACAGAGGAGGAGTAGGATAAGGGTACGGTTAAAGGCTATACGACCTGGTCATCTAGTACGTTCGGAACAGAGAGTAAAATGAGCAGGTTTCTGGGTGCGATAGAATAGATTCAAGGCATAATGTACAGACAGAGTTATGGTTGGATGTGAATACAGTGGAGGTAAACCTAGGCATAGAGTGACGATGAAAGAGATATTGTGTCACGAGAATTTTCAATCCCAATGATAACTAACAATCAATTAAGCTTTGACCAATCCCCAAGGTTTGTAAGACCCTGGGTTTAATAATAATTAGGCAAAGACTTAGCTTTATGCAAAAGGTTCGTACAGTTTATTCACGAGAACGTTCTACTTACGTTCCCTACTTATGCACATACCCCCACACAAACAGTAGATAGCCTACGCACATACATACACACGAACAGTAGGTAGAATGTATCCTTCCCTATGGTTCTCACCACTGTTTATGACTACCAAACTGGCAGTTCCATCCCCCCGAGATTAGAGGAACCTTGAAAGGACTCCCTGTCCTATTGTAAGTTTCTCAGAGTTCTAGCCAGGTCAAGTCATACAGTGTAATTGTTCTCGGTATCTTCTTAGTCTCACACACACACACACACACACACATTTCTCTCCCTCACATGTCTCTACCGAACCTTATTGGACTTACATTTAGTACTTTACGTTCATTATACATGCTACATAAACTAATAATCACTAATAGTTACGTTTCAGGGTGGAATTCTTTAATCATTACCTTTAAGCATATAAATTGCCTTATCATATTGTCTATTTGCATTTGAGGTTTGGCCCAACCGAATCGGTCATATGGACACCGAAATACATGGATACATTATTTAATAGAGGAGAAGTTATCTTTTCTAATGATACCCTTTTATGTCTCAGCTCCTCAAATGCGGGCTGAGCAGACACTACTAAAACAGGAGTATCAGTGAATATTGAGACTGGAAAATTAATGTGCAGTTTGTCGCTTGCGGCATTGCTGTACAGTGTACCGCTAGCAACATTTTAGCAAAACACTGTTATTTTTTTTATATATATATATACACTATTATACTGCTGTATAGTCTGTGTTTGATAAATGTACAATAAGCAGAAAAAAAACAATTTATATAAGGATTTGGCAAATCATTCTGAGAAATAAGGTAGGCCACTTGATTTCAACATCTGAACAAAGTGCACACTGGACGTGCTAGCATGCTGTTCAAACAATTGGAGACTGACAGTAGGGTGTGTTCATAACAATTCAACTGTTCTGCTTTGTTAGCTATAGCCTGCTCCAATAAGTTAGTCATTTATTAGTGAATGTGCATTATGCATGGATGGTTCTGAATTTATAATCATAGATCACTATTTTGCTAAAATGTAATTATTAGTGGTTCTAATCTCAACCAATTTTGAACACTTACGGGAGATTCTGGAGCGGCACCTAAGACAGCGTTTTCCAACACCGTCAACAAAACGCAGGTTGGCATTTCTTGTTTATTACAAATTTTTATTGACAATGACGGCCTACCAAAAGGCAAAAGGCCTCCTGCGGGGACGGGGGTCTGGGATAAAAATATAATATAAATATAGGACAAAACACACATCACAACAAGAGAGACAACGCTACATAAAGAGAGACCTAAGACAACAACATAGCAAGGCAGCAACACATGACAACACAGCATGGTAGCAACATAACAACAACATGGTATCAACACAACATGGTAGCAGCACAAAACATGGTACAAACATTATTGGGCACAGACAACAGCACAAAGGGCAAGAAGTTAGTGACAGCAATACATCACACACAGCAGCCACAACTGTCAGTAAGAGGGTCCATGATTGAGTCTTTCAATGAAGAAATTGAGATGGAACTGTCCAGTTTAAGTGTTTTTTGCAGGTCATTCCAGTCGCTAGCTGCTGCGAACTGAAAAGAGGAGCGACCCAGGGATGTGTGTGCTTTGGGGACCTTTAACAGAATGTGACTGGCAGAATGGGTGTTGTATGTGGAGGATGAGGGCTGCAGTAGATATCTCAGATAGGGGGGAGTGAGGCCTAAGAGGGTTTTATAAATAAGCATCAACCAGTGGGTCTTGCGACGGGTATACAGAGATGACCAGTGTCGAGTGCAGTGATGTGTCCTATAAGGAGCATTGGTGGCTAATCTGATGGCCGAATGGTAAAGAACATCTAGCCGCTCGAACACCCTTTCATCTGAATCAGGGTTAGTTTGGCAGCTGGGGTGAAAGAGGAGCGATTACGATAGAGGAAACCAAGTCTAGATGTAACCTTAGCCTGCAGCTTTGATATGTGCTGAGAGAAGGACAGTGTACCGTCTAGCCACACTCCCAAGTACTTGTATGAGGTGACTAACTCAAGCTTTAAACCCTCAAAGGTATTAATAACACCTGTGGGGAGAGGGGCATTCTTCTTACCAAACCACATGACCTTTGTTTTGGAGGTGTTCAGAACAAGGTTAAGGGTAGAGAAAGCTTGTTGGACACTAAGAAAACTTTGCTGTAGAGCATTTAACACAAAATCCAGGGAGGGGCCAGCTGAGTATACGACTGTATCATCTGCATATAAATGGATGAGAGGGCTTCCTACTGCCTGAGCTATGTTGTTGATGTAAATTGAGAAGAACGTGGGGCCTAGGATTGAGCCTTGGGGTACTCCCTTAGTGACAGGCAGTGGCTGAGCCAGCAGATTTTCTGACTTTATACACTGCACTCTTTGAGAGAGGTAATTAGCAAACCAGCCCAAAGACCCCTCAGAGACACCAATACTCCTTAGCCGGCCCACAAGAATGGAATGGTCTACTGTATCAAAAGCTTTGGCTAAGTCAATAACAATAGCAGCACAATATTGCTTCAAATCAAGGGCAATCGTAACATCATTGAGGACATTTACATTTACGTCATTTAGCAGACGCTCTTATTCAGAGCGACTTACAAATTGGTGCATTCACCTTATGATATCCAGTGGAACAACCACTTTACAATAGTACATCTATATATATATTTTTTTTTGGGGGGGGGGGGGGGGTTAGAAGGATTACTTAATCCTATCCCAGGTATTCCTTAAAGAGGTGGGGTTTCAGGTGTCTCCGGAAGGTGGTGATTGACTCCGCTGTCCTGGCGTCGTGAGGGAGCTTGTTCCACCATTGGGGTGCCAGCGCAGCGAACAGTTTTGACTGGGCTGAGCGGGAACTGTGCTTCCGCAGAGGTAGGGAGGCGAGCAGGCCAGAGGTGGATGAACGCAGTGCCCTTCTTTGGGTGTAGGGACTGATCAGAGCCTGATGGTATGGAGGTGCCGTTCCCCTCACAGCTCCGTAGGCAAGCACCATGGTCTTGTAGCAGATGCGAGCTTCAACTGTAAGCCAGTGGAGTGTGCGGAGGAGCGGGGTGACATGAGAGAACTTGGGAAGGTTGAACACCAGACGGGCTGCGGCGTTCTGGATGAGTTGTAGGGGTTTGATAGCACAGGCAGGGAGCCCCGCCAACAGCGAGTTGCAGTAATCTAGACGGGAGATGACAAGTGCCTGGATTAGGACCTGCGCCGCTTCCTGTGTGAGGCAGGGTCGTACTCTGCGAATGTTGTAGAGCATGAACCTACAGGATCGGGTCACCGCTTTGATGTTAGCGGAGAACGACAGGGTGTTGTCCAGCGTCACGCCAAGGCTCTTAGCACTCTGGGAGGAGGACACAATGGAGTTGTCAACCGTGATGGCGAGATCATGGAACGGGCAGTCCTTCCCCGGGAGGAAGAGCAGCTCCGTCTTGCCGAGGTTCAGCTTGAGGTGGTGATCCGTCATCCACACTGATATGTCTGCCAGACATGCAGAGATGCGATTCGCCACCTGGTTATCAGAAGGGGGAAAGGAGAAGATTAATTGTGTGTCGTCTGCGTAGCAATGATAGGAGAGACCATGTGAGGATATGACAGAGCCAAGTGACTTGGTGTATAGCGAGAATAGGAGAGGGCCTAGAACTGAGCCCTGGGGGACACCAGTGGTGAGAGCACGTGGTGCAGAGCCGGATTCTCGCCATGCCACCTGGTAGGAGCGACCTGTCAGGTAGGACGCAATCCAAGAGTGAGCCGCGCCGGAGATGACCAACTCGGAGAGGGTGGAGAGGAGGATCTGATGGTTCACAGTATCAAAGGCAGCAGATAGGTCTAGATTCTAGACTCTAGAAGGATGAGAGCAGAGGAGAGAGGGCTAGCTGTAGCAGTGCGGAGAGCCTCCGTGACACAGAGAAGAGCAGTCTCAGTTGAATGACAGTCTTGAAACCTGACTGATTTGGGTCAAGAAGGTCATTCTGAGAGAGTTAGCAAGAGAGCTGGCCAAGGACGGCACGCTCAAGGGTTTTGGAGAGGAGAGAAAGAAGGGATACTGGTCTGTAGTTGTTGACATCGGAGGGATCGAGTGTAGGTTTTTTGAGAAGGGGAGCAACTCTCGCTCTCTTGAAGACGGAAGGGACGTAGCCAGCGGTCAAGGATGAGTTGATGAGCGAGGTGAGGTAAGGGAGAAGGTCTCCGGAAATGGTCTGGAGAAGAGAGGAGGGGATAGGGTCAAGCGGGCAGGTTGTTGGGCGGCCAGCCGTCACAAGTCGCAAGATTTCATCTGGAGAGAGAGGGGAGAAAGAGGTCAAAGCATAGGGTAGGGCAATGTGAGCAGGGCCAGTGGTGTCGTTTGACTTAACAAATGAGGATCGGATGTCGTCAACCGTCTTTTCAAAATGGTTGACAAAGTCGTCCGCAGAGGGGCGGGAGGGGGAGGAGGATTCAGGAGGGAGGAAAAGGTGGCAAAGAGCTTCCTAGGGTGCTTGGAATTTAGAGTGGTAGAAAGTGGCTTTAGGACCTTTAAGGCACATTCATAACCTGAGCGGAAACCAGATTTCGTACCAGAGAGGATACTATAGACATCAAGAAAGCCAGTCAGTTGATTATTGACAAGTTTTTCCAACACTTTTGCTAAACAGGGCAAAATAGAAATTGGTCTATAACAAGTTAGGATCAGCTCGATCTCCCCTTTTTAAATAAAGGACGGACCATGGCTGCCTTCCAAGCAATGGGAACCTTCACAGAAAGGAAAGACAGGTTAAAACGGTTGGTGATAGGCTTGGCGATGATAGGGGCCGCAACCTTAAGGAAGAAAGGGTCTAAACCATCTGACCCAGATGTTTTTTGGGTGAGTTTCAGGAGCTCCTTTAGCACCTCCGACTCAGTGACCGCCTGCAGGGAGAAAATTTGTAGTGGGGCATTGGAAAAAGAGGGAGAAGCATCGGGGATAGTCGCATTAGAAGGGGTGGGAGATGAGGAAATGTTGGACGGGCAAGGAGGCATCGCTGAGTCAAATAGGAATCCTGAAATGAAGTGGTGATTAAAGAGCTCAGCCATATGCTTCTTGTCAGTAATAACCACATCATCAACATTAAGGGACATGGGCAGCTGTGAGGAGGAGGGTTTATTATCCAGGTCTTGAATCATTTTCCAGAACATCTTGGGGTTAGACCCACAGATCGAGAACTGCTCCTTAAAGTAACTAACTTTGGCCTTCTGGATAGCCTGAGTGCACTTATTTCTCATTTGCCTGAACGATAGCCAGTCAGCCTGAGTATGCGTGTGCCGAGCCTTTTGCCAAATGCAATTCTTTAGGTGGAGTAACTCTGCAAGGTCACGGTCGAACCAGGGGCTGAACCTGTTTTTAATTCGTGTCATGAGTCTTGCTCTGGAAGCAGCAATGCAGAGTTGTCATAAAACCTGATTTTTAACCTAACCATAACGTTAACCACACTGCTCATCAGTTTTTACAACAGACAAGTTTGACTTTGCAGCTGGCGTATCAAGTGGAAATCGCTCAGTCTACTTCCAGGGCAAGACTCGTTACAATAAACCTCAATCTGCCAACATTTGATGGAATTTATTGTGGAAGAATGGTGCTCATCCCGCCAATAGAGTTCCAGACACTTGTAGAATCTGTAAGGTCTGGACTCACTGTCTGTATAAGAGAAAGTCTATAAGCTCCAGTGCTGTATTTCTATTGCATCAGCCGTAGAACTGTGCATGACTTTGGCATTTTCCGTGTCAGGAGAAATCAGCTTATTTGCGTTTTTAACATAACCTGCAACAATGTAAATAAATACAGCAAATTGAATTGCTTCATGACGGCAACAGGTTAGAGGTCTATGAATAGAATCTACTAGCTATTTCCCAGAATGATCATCTTCAATACAAGATCATTTTTCTTCGATCCAGCAACAAGAAAAAAAAACTGTACTGATAGTCTAAAAACAATCAATATTGATTAGGCCTAATAGCCAATAAAACTCACTTGACTATTTGCTAATTGTCTAAGTTGTTCTTCAGCACACATGGTAGCACGTTGTGCTACTAATAACTTACTGTCCGTCACTCCCCTGAGGGAGGGAACTGACGGATAGGTGTGTGTGTGTGTGTGTGTGTACATAGGCCTACATGTGTTGACAAAGAAGTTGAAGTTAAACCAAGCCCTGGGACGTTGTCGCACGAGAGCGACAATAAAATATTAAGTCACACTCCCAGGAGAACAGAATGTAGCCTGCCTCGTTGCCTTTTCAGAACAGACAGAATGTAGCCTGCCTCGTTGCCTTTTCAGAACAGGAGAACAGAATGTAGCCTGCCTCGTTGCCTTTTCAGAACAGCAATTGTAATTTCAAGGTTGTTCGGCAGTCGCAGTCAGAAACTGACTGTACAGTAATAACATAGAACTAGCCTCGACTCCAGAAGTTCTAGGTTTCTCCAGATAAGAACACTGCTGGTGCTTGAGGTCTGGTATCTGGTAGACCATTTATAAACTCAGCAAAAAAAGAAACGTCCTTTTTTCAGGACCCTGTCTTTCAAAGATAATTCGTAAAAATCCAAGTAATTTCACAGATCTTCATTGTAAAGGGTTTAAACACTGTTTCCCATGCTTGTTCAATGAACTATAAACAATTAATGAACATGCACCTGTGGAACGGTCGTTAAGACACTAACAGCTTACAGACGGTAGGCAATTAAGGTCACAGTTATGAAAACGTAGGACACTAAAGAGGCCTTTCTACTGACTCAGAAAAACACCAAAAGGAAGATGCCCAGGGTCCTTTGTTCATCTGTGTTAACGTGCCTTAGGCATGCTGCAAGGAGTCATGAGGACTGCAGATGTGGCCAGGGCAATAAATTGCAATGTCCATACTGTGAGACGCCTACGACAGCGCTACAGGGAGACAGGACGGACAGCTGATCGTCCTCGCAGTGGCAGACCACGTGTAACAACACCTGCACAGGATTGGTACATCCGAACATCACACCTGCGGGACTGGTACAGGATGGCAACAACAACTTCCCGAGTTACACCAGGAACGCACAATCCCTCCATCAGTGCTCAGACTGTCCGCAATAGGCTGAGAGAGGCTGGACTGAGGGCTTGTAGGCCTGTTGTAAGGCAGGTCCTCACCAGACATCACCGGCTACAACGTCGCCTGTGGGCACAAACCAATCCTGACATGACTCTGCATCATGACAATGCCACCAGCCATACTGCTCGTTCTGTGCATGATTTCCTGCAAGACAGGAATGTCAGTGTTCAGCCATGGCCAGCGAAGAGCCTGGATCTCAATCCCATTGAGCACATCTGGGACCTGTTGGATCGGAGGGTGAGGGCTAGGGCCATTCCCACCAGAAATGTCCAGGAACTTGCAGGTGCCTTGGTGGAAGTGTGGAGTAACATCTGACAGCAAGAACTGGCAAATCTGGTGCAGTCCATGAGGAGGAGATGCACTGCAGTACTTAGTAACTGGTGTGGCCACCAGCTGTATTGAATGTTACTTTTGATTTTGACCCCCCCCCCTTTGTTCAGGGACGCATTATTCCATTTCTGTTAGTCACATGTCTGTGGAACTTGTTCAGTTTATGTCTCAGTTGTTGAATCTTATGTTCATACAAATGTTAAGTTCGCTGAAAATAAACGCAGTTGACAGTGAGAGGACGTTTCTTTTTTTGGTGAGTTTAGCATGGAATGAACTACCATTACATTGTCCTTACCACAGTGTCTCTGGAGGAGGAATCGGAGAGGCAGCAGGAGGATCCACCCAGCAGCAGCGGACCAACCATGATCTCTGACACTGACAATCGCCAAGACGGTATTGAATTTGAAACCCCATGGCTCTGTTTAGTCAGAACAGACACCTGTATTCATAGTGTCTCAGAGTAGAACTGCTCATCTACTTCCAGTGTCTCCGTATGAGCAGGAGGGTGATATATTATTTGATGCTAGAAATAGTACTCCTACTCTGAGTAGCTTCATGATTACAGGCCCTGGGCTGCATTCAGCAGGGCTCAACGTTGTGGAAGGTGCTGATTTGCAATATATTATGTAGAACAAACAAGATTCTCTGACATGTAGAAGAAGGAATGAGATCATGTCTATTCATGACATTTGCCTAGTGAACATATCCAGGAAACTGATGTAACGAGTGATTGATTAGATAACAAATTTTTCCACATACAGAGGCTATCTTCTTCTGATATAATGTATTTCATTACTTTCCATTCAGTGTTTTTCTTTTGGATGAGAAGTAGCCTAAAGTGTCTTGTTTGGGGATGATCATTAGCTAACACTGCTTTGTTTGTGTCAACAAAGCAGGGCCCAGCCTAGCAGACTGATTATGGCTAGAACTCTGGTCCTTCTGTGGGGATTCTGTGTAGTACAACCCTACTATCTACAGTATGAAGTAATGTAGCAGAATCTGTCATCTCAGCAGCAGAATTAAGACATTCTTCTGACTGGGGAATTTTTGCGATTGAATATGAAGTATTATTGAAGTTGCCGTTGTACCAATCTAACTGTAGGAACAACTGTGTGTCCCCGTATTGCAGGCCCAGGTCCAGTTCTCTCCAGGATATCAGCGAGCACCTCTGAGGAGGATGTTCTCTGTCCTACTCCACCTCTACCCCCCGGACCTGATTCTCGGTACGAGAGAATTGGAGGCCAAACAGGGACTTCGTAAGTACGTTTATGTTACATGCGTATATGTATATTTTTTTCATTACAGCTCTTGGTCATACAAAATCAAAGAGCGTAACTTGTATTGTTGTATTGAAACAAAGTCAAAGTCAATCCCTAGCAGCACAGTTTCCATCCTGAGACCTGAGGCCCCTTACAAAGAGCTGATTATATGAGAGCGTATGGGACCCTGTATTCATAATTGTTTGACATTATTGTGTTAAGGGATGTGATTTGACACTGATCATGTTTTATTTGTTATGTTGTAGGTTTTTACAGACCCTGATCCACCTCCTGAAGGGGAACATCGGTACAGGGCTACTAGGCCTACCTCTGGCTGTCAGGAACGCAGGCCTTGTGGTAAGGGTTAGGAGGGGAACATCGGTACAGAGCTGCTAGGCCTACCTCTGGCTGTCAGGAATGCAGGCCTTGTGGTAAGGGTTAGGGTTAGATGCGGAACATCGTTCTCCCACCATTTTATTCAGGTGTCCTCTTGTATTTGTTCAAAACCTTTGTCATTATTTCAACAATCTTACTTTGATCTATTCTATAGCTCTGTAGTAGATGTCCATGGCTAATACATTTATTCTGCCAGTGCAGTGTGAGGGAATGACACAATCCCAATGGGACTATTAGGGTTGCAGAAATTCCTGGAACTTTCAATATATTCCCTTGTTTTCCAGAAATCCTGTTTGGAGGATTCCGGATTCTCTGCTTATTCTCTCCTGATTCTAGAAACCTCCAACCGGGAAAACCAGGGAATTTATTGAAAGTTCCCGGAATTTTGCAACCTTAGTGACTATACCTAATGACACTGTCTTCTCTCTTCCTTTCCAGTTAGGACCTCTGAGTCTGTTTGCCATTGGGATGATAGCAGTCCACTGTATGAATCTGCTTGTAAAATGTTCCCACCACCTCAGTGCAAAGTAAGTGGAGCCTTTCTCACACCATTTGTCTGCAGCACTTCTCAGTTGTTCCATAATTATATATATTTTTATTTTCTTTAACTAGGCGAGTCAGTTAAGAACAAATTCTTATTTACAATGACGGCCTACACCGGACAAACCCGGGACTCCCAATCATGGCCGGTTGTGACACAGCCTGGATTTGAACGAGGGTGTCTGTAGTGACGCCTTAATCACAGTGCCTTAGACCGCTGTGCCACCCGGGAGCCCCATAAACATATCCAATTGTTGTGCATACTGTTGTACAGCTATACTGAACAAAAATATAAACTCAATATGTAAAGTGTTGGTCCCATGTTTCATGAGCTGAAATAAAAGATCCCTGAAATGTTCCATACGCACAAAAAGCTTTCTCTAAAATTGTTGTGTAAAAATTTGTTTACATCCCTGTTAGTGAGCATTTATCCTTTGCCAAGATAATCAATCCACCTGACAGGTGTGGCATATTAAGAAGCTGATTATACAGGGGCTTCATGAATTTATTTCAATGGACTGATTTCCTTTTATGAACTGTAACTCTGTAAAATCTTTGAAATTGTAGCACGTTGCATTTTTATATTTTTGTTCAGTATGGTTTGAGTCAAGAATCAAGAAGAGAAGTACATTATGCACTTGAGTTTGACGTCTATGAGGAAATCTCTCACATTGTCCTGGAAACTGTAATGGTGAAATGTGTTCAGTTCATACTCTAATCTAAGTCAATGTCACCACGATGCAGCTATGCCATCAAGCTTAGTATTGGATAAAGCAGGATGTTTAATGAATTTGAGTCCACCATGTTGTAGTAACACCCTTATGGGTGTGTTCAGACTGCAAGTTATGTTGTTGAACTGGTGTGGTTAATTTCCTTTTGTAGGAGAAGTGAAAAGCGTTTTTATTTTGTAATACAAGCAAACTGAAACAAAACGAGCACGATGTGAATGCACCCTAGATTTCAGTTGCGTTGGATACTCAACATCCATTGTTCACAACCCTGTTCTCTATTATACAATCAAACAGGTTAATAATGGTATATCAGTAACCTGTCTGTCAGGTTCCTCACACTAGTGACCAGGTACCAGGCCCCAGCTGAAGTAACACTGTCACATTTAGTGAACATGGGGTATGGTCACCTTGTATGGTCATTTTATTGACGGTTGTTTCAAGTTGTGTGGTCGTTGAAATCTGGGCCCATATTCAGTTTTTCCATTCAGACCAAAATGAATAAGATTACATGGACAACGTAGATCTGATCCTAGATCTGAATCTGGGCCCTGAGGGATGTTCCCTCTGTTCTAGGTTGAACAAGCCCTTTCTGGACTATGGTGATGCTGTGCAGTATGGTATGGAGAATGTCTCGTGGCTGAGAAGGCACTCAATATGGGGGAGGTAAATATATCTAGAATGTGTCTATTGTAGAATGTGTGTACAGTAGTTACTGTAGAATGTGGCTACAGTAGTTACTGTAGAATGTGGCTACAGTAGTTACTGTAGAAGAACCTACAGGAAGGTTATGAATCATATGAAATGTATTCTGTAATAACAAGTGGAACTCCCTAGAGTCTTCTATATTATGGCTTGTGTTTTCACCTTATTCAATAAGTGTTTGGTTTAATATCTGGTGTTTTCAGTCCCCTCTAATGTTTAGAACCGATGTTTATTTGTGTCCTTGTCCCTGTTTTCCTTCAGGCGGATAGTGAACGTGTTTCTGATCATCACCCAGCTGGGTTTCTGCTGTGTCTACTTCGTCTTCCTCAGTGACAACGTCAAACAGGTAGGGGACATGTCATCAAGTTGACTAGTACTGTTTCACACCACCAGGTGGTATTGTTTACTTCTTCCTGAGCAGGACCAGCAGTTTGGATGTTATCATCACTGGAGTGGACAAGATTCCAGCAGTTTGGATGTTATCATCACTGGTGTGGACAAGATTCTAGCAGTTTGAATGTTATCATCACTGGTGTGGACAAGATTCCAGCCAAACTCTTCTGCTCGTTCTGTTACTCAGCTACAGTGCATTCGGAAAGTATTCAGACCTCTTGACTTTTTCCACATTTTGTTACGTTACAGCCTTATTCTAAAATTGATTAAATTGTTTTTTTCACCCTCATCAATCTACACAATCTACCCCATAATGACAAAGAAAAAACAGCCACTCCTGCGTTGTCTTGGCTGTGTGCTTAGGGTCGTTGTCCTGTTGGAAGGTTAACCTTCGCCCAAGTCTGAGGTCCAGAGCGCTCTGGATCAGGTTTTCATCAAGGATCTCTCTGTACTTTGCTCTGTTCATCTTTCCCTCGATTCTGACTAGTCTCCCAGTCCCTGCCGCTGAAAACAATTCCAGAAAATGATGTCATGGCTTTAGAACTTTCTGATAGACTAATTGACATCATTTGAGTCAATTGGAGGTGTACCTGTGGATGTATTTCAAGGCCTACCTTCAAACTCAGTGCCTCTTTGCTTGACATCATGGGAAAAATCAAAAGAAATCAGCCAAGACCTCAGGAAAAAAAACACAAGGACCTTGTGAAGATGCTGGAGGAAACAGGTACAAAAGTATCTATATCAACAGTAAAACGAGTCCTATATTGACACAACCTGAAAGGCCGCTCAGCAAGGAAGAAGCAAATGGTCCAAAACTGCCATAAAAAAGCCAGACTACGGTTTGCAACTGCACATGGGGACAAAGATTGGACTTTTTGGAGAAATGTCCTCTGGTCTGATGAAACAAAAATAGAACTGTTTGGCCATAATGACCATCGTTATGTTTGGAGAAAAAGGGGGATGCTTGCAAGCCAAAGAACACCATCCCAACCGTGAAGCATGGGGGTGCAGCATCATGTTGTGGGGGTGCTTTGCTGCAGGAGGGACTGGTGCACTTCACAAAATAGATGGCATCATGAGGAAGGAAAATGATGAGGATATATTGAAGCAACATCTCAAGACATCAGTCAGGAAGTTAAAGGTTGGTTGCAAATTGGTCTTCCAAATGGACAATGACCCTAAGCATACTTCCAAAGTTGTGGCAAAATGGCTTAAGGACAACAAAGTCAAGGTATTGGAGTGGCCATCACAAAGCCCTGACCTCAATCCCGTAGAAAATTTGTGGGCAGAACTGAAAAAATGTGTGCGAGCAAGGAGGCCAACAAACCTGACTCAGTTACACCAGCTCTGTCAGGAGGAGTGGGCCAAGATTCACCCAACTTATTGTGGGAAGCTTGTGGAAGGCTACCCGAAACGTTTGATCCAAGTTAAACCATTTAAAGGCAATGCTACCAAATACTAATTGAGTGCATGTGAACTTCTGACCCACTGGGAATGTGATGAAAGAAATAAAAGCTGAAATGAATCATTCGCTCTACTATGATTTTGACATTTCACATTCTTAAAATAAAGTGGTGATCCTAACTGACCTAAGACAGGGAATCTTTACTAGGATTAAATGTCAGGAATTGTGAAAAAATTAGTTTAAATGTATTTGACTAAGGTCTATGTAAACTTCCGACTTCAACTGTACATGTTCTCTGGGAATGATACCACTCTATCACCCCGACCTTCATTAACCCCTGTGCGGCCTCCGTCCGTATGCGGGACGGACATCCAGCGAAAAATCATATCGCCATTAGCATAACAAAATGTAATAATAAAAAAATAAAAAATTCAAATTATATCGTTTTATAGATACACCTCTCCTGAATCGAACCACGTTGTCCGATTTCAAAAAGGCTTTACAGCAAAAGCAAAACATTAGATTATGTTAGAGGAGTATATCGTAAAAGTAGCCACATAGCCATTTTCCGACCAACCACATGCATCACAAATAACCAAAAAACAGCTAAATGCAGCACTAACCTTTGACAATCTTCATCAGATGACACACCTAGAACATCATGTTACACAATACATGCATTCTTTTGTTCGATAAAGTTCATATTTATATATAAAAACAGCATTTTACATCGGTGCGTAACGTTGACTAACTATTTTTCCCTCAAATGCATCCGATGAAACAGAGCTACAATTAACTTTACTGGGTAATCATACTTTGCGATGAAAGGGGATGCGATACTCTGAAAAATAGGCTAACGTTACAGTTCAGCGCCATCTTGGAACAATCGCATATCACATCTAGTCTTGTATACTATTGTCAATAATCCCTTTCCTTTGGTTGTCTTCATCAGAAAGCACTTCCAGGAATCCCAGGTCCACGACAAATGTATTTTC
This sequence comes from Salmo salar, assembly GCF_965601325.2. NCBI lineage: Eukaryota > Metazoa > Chordata > Actinopteri > Salmoniformes > Salmonidae > Salmo > Salmo salar. The sequence continues at coordinate 98,572,197 of NC_138299.1, read as the reverse complement.
GTTCGAAAAAAATACTCTGTTATGTTCCAAGAGCTTGTTCTTGTTAGCGCGTCTGAAGGCTGCTCCAAAACTTCCGTCGGCCACGGGACAGCCATTTTGAGAAAATGCATTTTTCCCCCATTTAGATTCGTTCAAACATGTCAAACGTTGTATAACATAAATCTTCAGGGCGTTTTTCAACAAGAGAGCCAATAAGATTCGAGGGGGACGATTGCATTGTGTTTCAAAACGTTTCGAAAGGGGAGGGTAACCAGGGGCGCCGGCGTCATAATGGTGATGGCCCTCTCCGTGTGACCACGTTCCACAGCGCCTCATTCATTCAATTTTAACAGTAGAAGGCTCAAACCAATTTGTGAAGACTGGGGACATCTAGTGGAAGCAATAGGAAGTGCTCAATGAACCATAGCTCACGGTGTGATTAATAGGCAACGTGATGAAGTTGAGTTCGCAATTCAGAATTCCACTTCCTGTTTCCATCTGTCTCAGGGTTTTGACTGCCATATGAGTTCTGTTATACTCACAGACACCATTCAAACAGTTTTAGAAACTTTAGGGTGTTTTCTATCCACAAGTATGAATTATATGCATATCCTAGCTTCTGAGTTTGAGTAGGAGGCCGTTTAAAATGGGCACGAATTTTTTCAAAAATCGCTTTAGCGCCCCCTATCCTAGGGGAACGCCAAGAGGTTAATGAGCTTCCACAGATCTCCACCCCAGTCACATTCCATCTCACTTAACAGCCTGATGTAAACATTCTGTCTCAACCACAGGCTTCATGTTTACCTCACTTCCTGCTATAGATACATTTGCACATATATCATTCTATCTAACCCATAACACACTAGTAACTACTCCTAATGCACACCTCCTCTTATAAACAATTAGTCAATATACATCAGTCCTTCCTCTGGAACAATGGTCACTCTTATGTTCCACAAAACCTAAAAACATATTGACTTGAAAAGGAAAGAAGAAAAAGTACATGTTTAATAATTTCACACCATCCTTGATGCCACTTAAACTGGGGAAAGAACTGTCCATCTGTTATGTTCTATGCCTTTGTGATGCTGGTCTCTGTGCCCGGCTCCTTCATTTTCATCCTTGGGTGTTAACGCAAGACACAGACTAGGAGCCTTGTATGCAATTAATTGTACCGTATCATCCAGCAATCTATATGTATTGATGCGATTTAACATTAAAATTCTGATGACATGGTAAAACATTTTTTTACAAAAAAATGATGTTTGAACCAAGCTATCATCCAGTGAGTTCTCCAATAACCTCCCAGTCAGAGGACACTTAAAGATAAGGTTTCTAGAGCCTCCCAGGTATAATACATTTGGGCAGTGCACCCACCCCTCACAGTTTGAGAGCAACTCTCTCTCGCTGTAGCTGAATCATAAATAAAACATTTTATAAATTATCTAAAACTAATTTAGAATGACAGTCTTTAGTGCTTTACTTTGAGTCTATCACACTAATTTGAGCTTCTCAACCTGGCACACATCATCACGGTTAGAATGTACGTTTATAAACGGTGACATTTATTGCTGGTAATGAATCTTCTCATTACAACCTCCCTTTGTCCCTGTTTTCCTGTTGCGAGTGGCATGGTAATGAAAGATCGGTATCTCAATGCATTTTCACTCTAAATTGTTCGCAGTTGGTAGACCTAACTCAATACAACCCCCCCCCCCCCGGGCACTTCCTCCTTCCCAACGGCACATATGTAACTCTTGCCTGTCCCATTTGATGGCCCTTGGTAATGTCCCGATTTTCAATATAAAGTAATCCGTTTTTCCCACATACACAAGCCTCTCACTTGAGCCGCTACTACCATTCTGTCTGGTCCATTTCTCCCACCAGTACACCAGGAGCATGACAGAAGTTTGAATGTTCTCTCTCTCTCTCCATGCTCACTCAATATGCGTGGTCTCCGGACTCATGGCGCACTCCTGCCGCCCGTACTCAGGTAAAATGGCTCGGGCTCAGATTGGAGTGTTAAAAGTCACTGTCGCATTGAATGCCTTTGTTGCCCTTTCTTCCGCCGGTTAGGGAGGGTTTTGAGTTTCACACACACTGTTTGTGGTCAGATTATTCCTACATGCATTAAGACACGATCGGACGTCACCTTCCATGATAACCTATAAAGAGGACAGATCAGAACAACAGTTTAGTTCAATTCATTTCGGATTCAGGAAATCCAGACAAGCATTGACTATATGACAAATTATTACATTCCCAATTTTTTTAATAACATTATCTCTATGAAAAATGTCAACGAGCATAACAACATACTGTTACTGTTGAAACAACCATTGTCAAAATTTGTTCATACTCCCTTATTTTACTGCTGACCTCTCTGAAGAGTTACCTGATCATGGAGTTGGCACACTAACCTAACAATACAGTAGACCCAATCTGGTGAAATTTGTATCGATACAAAGACAAAAAATGAAATCATCAATTCACATATCACAATCCATTTGGAGTAACTGTCAACCCTCATTAACATATATTTTTCCTTCTCTATGCAGACTGAACAAAATACATGTGTGTATTTACCTAAAGACCAGGGCCCAAGGGAACTGGTCATTTCCTCTTCGAACACATGATTCACATCGTGATTCTAAAACATGTTCCATCAAAAATAAACTAATTCGAATAACCAATCAATTTAGAATTACAACTCTTGATAACTCCATATGGAAATAATGGTATCTCATAAAGTAAAGTAATTGCATACCAAATTGATAAGACCCCACACAAAATAAATCCCACAGTATCAACACCACTAACGCATACTCATAACCGGTAAGGTGTGTGTGTGTGTGTGTGTGTGTGTGTGTGTGTGTGTGTGTGTGTGTGTGTGTGTGTGTGTGTGTGTGTGTGTGTGTGTGTGTGTGTGTGTGTGTGTGTGTGTGTGTGTGTGTGTGTGTGTGTGTGTGTGATGAACAGGCCTTATCTGGAACTCCATTTCTAATCCAGAACCTTTTACACTTAAAACTGCTGAATATCACTAACTGCTCTCCCCAATACCACAATCTCAGGGAACATTCCAACGAGAGATAATGAAACCCCCTCCTCTTCTGGAAAACAAAGTGTACATATAAGACGTGGTCTCATATGTCTTCCTTCACATAGAAACTGTAATCTCTATGACCTACTATCGATCGTACCGAGGCCATACACCGCTGTGTGGAAGTTTCCTGTCCTGCTACTTTCAGGAGGATTTGTTGTTGCTCTTTTGAAAAAGAGGCAAACGCTTGCTTGGCAGCATTTCTTCCGTATACAGCAGGCTCCATTCCTACTTTACACTCCTTTTTCCAATGACCAACAGCCCCACACCTTTGATGTTTTTTCTCTAAGTTTCTTTGTCTTACCTTGGCCATTGAAACTATAGTTAGTGACTTTCCCTGTGGCCGTATTAACCCCTCGCACATCTGTGAAGTGAGCAGAGTTTCTTTTTTCACTCATAAAGCATCCTGCTCTATTTCATCCACTACCCCCACAATTGCCATTTTGATCACAGGTTTCAAACCTGCCATCAAAACAAATTATATCTATGTACTCATGTACCCTATCTTTTTGAAGCTGAGTACATCTAATAATTTCATTTTTATCAGTTATACTCGTCTGTTGATAAAACGCTGACATCAAAACACTTGTATATTGAGCTTGCGATTTCTCATTGACGTCATTGTGCACAACAGCATCTCTGAGTTCTTTATTTGATTCAAATTTTCCGTCAACAGGGAAGTGCGGGCCAATTTGACCCAGTTTGCAAAATGTTTCCCATATTCGAGCCAAATTGGTAGAATGCTCTTGCGCTTCTTTCAGCGCCGCCATAGCTTTATTAAAATTCTATAGCTCCGCTCTACCATATCAATAGTTATTATTCCCAAACCTCTCCCGACGGTGTCCAGGGCGTTTTACATTTCTTCACTCCCGTCTATAATACTCACCTCCTATTAACTATTTTCCAAGGTAGCGCTACCCACTTCCCCGGAGAATAGTTATGGTATTTGTGCCTTTTATTGGTCACGGCACTTAATACCTTGTATTAGAACCACTACTATAGTCTGCAAATGTATTACTGGAGAATACGGATGACTCAATGTCTTATTCAAGTGTTGCGCATCAAATATCACTGTTGTTGATAACACACATTACCAAAATGATTCACACTTGTCTTCCTATTTCCACATCATCTGTCACGGTTCACCGCCCCAATAGGGCATAAACCAACCTCTCTTCTTATTGCTATTGTTCCTATACGAATCTCAAACAGTGTTAGAAAATCTTATTGCTTTTCTTTTAACCATGGCTTTCCTTCAGAATTTATAGGCAACCTTCTTATCATTATCCACATATGCTGTACTGCCTCACTGTCACTGCAGCTGGGACTTTTGTCCCTTTTTTACAGATCTTGCAGAGGAAAACCTCCACTTGGGACCTATCCTTAAAGGAACCCACCCTACACCATATATTTACAACCGGTCATTTCTCAATGGGCCTACTGAATAAACTCAGGCTTTCTAGATCCGTATCCTATATTTGTTCAGCCTACGATTCTCATCTCCCCAAGATGTCAAAATGAGTGGAAACAGCTGTAGGAACTGTGCCTACCTTGTTTGTTGCCAGCTCTGGACTCTCTGGTTTGACTATAAATCATGGTGAATCCTGCCGACAACGCCAACCCTTCTAATTATTAGAGTAAGAACTCATCGGACACTGTGAAAGCTTAAACCAAGTTTATTCTTCCCAAAGGATAGAATAGCTGAAGTGACAAAAACATGTTTACGATAGTGGTGGTATTTGTACCCCACTTTGGGTGAAGTCTCCTCCTTCTCGCTAAACATGATCTTTATTGCTAGGCAGGAAACTAAGTGATACTGGCAATAACATTTGCCTTCTCCCTTAATGTGACCTGACCTGGACCCCCTTCATCACTAATCCATGGCTCTCTCCCCTTATCAATGCCTGCTACGTGATTGTTTTCCCTACAGTCAGTACATTCCAAGCTTAATTGCACCCACCATATACCTACCCCCTACAGATAACCACCTCTGGTGTAGCCCCTCGGCTATGGCACCCCTCAGGTCCTTATTATAACTAATGATTCATAACATTTAAAGTTCAGAAATCCAAAGCCATCACTATCCGTCAGTTGCTTGCACCTTGCTGAAAAGGGCAATATGAAGAAAATACCAGATCCAGCAGAGTACAGTTGAGGTTGGCATGACGTGTGAAAAGGATTCCCTACTATGTCTTCACTATTCTTTGGCATTCTTTCTTCAGGTGGTGGAGGCTTCTAACGGGACAACCATGAACTGCCACAGAAACCAGACGGCTGTGACCGTCCCCAGCTTTGACTCCCGTCTCTACATGTTGTGTTTCCTGCCAGCCATTATACTCCTGGTGTTCACCCCAAACCTGAAGTACCTGGCCCCCCTCTCACTGGCAGCCAACCTGGCCATGTGTACTAGCCTGGTCCTCATCTACTTCTTCTGCTTCACGGTAGGTACTGCAGGGCTGTCTTCTGCTTCACGTTAGGTACTGCAGGGCTGTCTTCTGCTTCACGGTATGTACTGCAGGGCTGTCTTCTGGGGGGAGGGACTAACATGAACTTGTCCAAATAAGAAACGCAACTTTTCATTGCGAAAAGTTTTCTGTTGCAAAACATTTTGGTACAGTTTACTACAGTGTGCACTAATGAATACACACCAGTCCCATGGCACGTGTTACGTTCCCTAGCAAGAAACCCCCCAAAATGTTGTCAAACAGAAGGGGGAACTAACAAAGAATCACTAACAACAACCAAAACGAAACAGGTGGGGTTTTAGGAGGGGTTCTGAAAAACACTCATGAGGGTGTCTATTGAAAGTTGACTTGCAACAACTGGGACCTAAAAGACACCCACCATGAGAACCCACTAAAATTTGCCCAAGAAGAGGCAAACAAAATTAAAACCAACACCAAAGAAGGAGACCACAAAGTGGAGCAAAACAGGGAAAAATCCGATTTTTGTTTTTGTTGTTAGAAATCAAAATGGGGAGAGCCAACTAAAGGAGTTAACCGTCCACATCTCTCATGACAAATGGAGCACTGGGCCAGCCACTCTTAAATATCCCCTGGGCCAGCACAGGTAAAACACCTTCTGACTAATGAAATGACAAGCCAGCAAAGGTCTAACTGATACTGACTAACGAGGTGACACCAACGTGTCTACGTGATAACCTCCAACCTTGAAATATAAATGTAAAAGCCTGTAACTCACGGGGTCGTTCCCTGTCTCAGCTTTAGTTAGTTTGTTCATGATGGACACGTTGGCAGCTAAAAGCTGAATTACAATAAATACATAACTTACTAGATGCAGAGCTACAAAACATCCATTCTTAACAAAGCATCCATTCTTAACAAAGCATCCATTCTTAACAATGTTATCCATTCTTAACAATGACATCCATTCTTAACAATGACATCCATTCTTAACAATGACATCCATTCTTAACAATGACATCCATTCTTAACAATGTTATCCATTCATAACAATAGTAGCCATCTAAATCCACTGCATATTATGTATATAATGAAATGTTCCAACAATATATAATTCTAATGTAGGCATTCTATAGCAACCAGCCCTGCCACCCCTATCTCTCCACTGATTGGGTTGTGGTTGTTATGGATGAAGAGGCAATGACTAGTGACAGGCAGTGTTGTATTCGAGACCGATTCAAGACCAGCACAAATCGAGTCCGAGTCGAGACCAAGACCGGGGGGGGGGGGGGGGGTGTAATTCAATTTAGACCAGGGATTGGCAACTAGGAACTCTGTCGTGGTCTCAATTTACTGTTGAGAGTTACAATAGTAGAATACCCAAGGTGCAATTTTCGAAATTTGGTTGTACATCAGCAATTTTTCTCTTTTTATGCCAGTCACTGCCAGTTACTCAGTTAGCCAATGTCAGCTGACATTTTATAGTGAGTCTAGCGGCCAGCTATCTAAACCTTTAAAAATAATCCTGGTCAAATTACTGACTGGGGGGCCCCCATTGACCATCAGATATCATGTTAAAAACTGCACATTGTTCTCTCTGCTCCATGGCTAAATATTCTCTCTGCTCCATGGCTAAATGAGTAGAATTGCAGCAAACGTGCTTTAAAACAAACAAATAGGCTAGAGCCAGCTCTGACTGTGTGGGTATCGATGTGGGTGTTGAGCCGTGAGCCCCTGTGGCCCTTCATGATGAATTCTGATTGGTTTTGTGGCCCCCACCTCCATCAAAGTTGCCCATCTCTGCTTAAGACATTCAGAATGGTGAACAAATGCATGCTGAGGGCAAATGGAGCCACTTCAAATGATCACTAACCCAAACAGATATATAATCGATCAAAATACAGGTACCTTCTGTAAATAAAGGAAACTGCTTGAGTAAATGAAGGACACAAAGTATACTGAAAGCAGGTGCTTCCACACAGATGTGTTTTCAGAGTTAATTATGCAGTTAACATCCCATCATGCTTAGGGTCCGTGAATAAAAATGGCCAGTAGCCCATTATTTTGGCCTACCATGGCTAGAAAAATAGTGAATTTCCTGTAATGAAAAATAAATAAAAACATTCATGGTTTATGACATTTTCATATACTGTGTGACCTCCGGGGAGGTCCCTGACCCTTGGGGCGGCTGCTGGGCTGTGTGCTTCCTCCAGTGTTTCTACCATCATCAAAACACCAAATGATGGAATTTGTGGTGGAAGAATGGTGTCGTATCCCTCCAATAGAGTTCCAGACACTAGTAGAATCAATGCGAAGGCTCAAACATCCTATAATGTTAACTGCTATGCATTGTTATTTAATGACCTTACTGGACTTTATTTGATATTCAACCAATTTTTCTGTTTTGATTTCCAGAACATCCCAAATCATATCAACCTGCCCAAGGTGGGTCATGCCAAAGACTACCCTCTCTTCTTTGGAACTGCCATCTTTGCTTTCGAGGGGATAGGAGTGGTAACGTATTACTGTTCATGTTGAACATATGCCGCAAAAAAAAACATTATTACCATGTAATTACATGTTAATACTGACATAATTGCATTATTACAACGTTACTACAGTTAGTACGGTGTAGTTTCATAGGTATAATGGCAACTTAAGGTGAAGTGTTACCTAACGTTGTTCCTCTCCATGTCTCAGGTCCTGCCCCTGGAGAACAAGATCCAGAAGCCTCAGAGTTTCAATATGGTTCTATGTCTGGGAATGGGCATCGTCACCTTCCTCTATATCAGCCTGGGGACCATAGGGTACATCACCTTTGGAGAGGCCATAGGGGGAAGTGTCACCCTTAACTTACCCAACTGCTGGTGAGTTCTTCTTACATTGTACTGAAGAGATGGTGCTGTATAGAATCGCATAGGTACTGAAGAGATGGTGCTGTATAGAATCACATAGATGGTGCTGTATAGAATCACATAGATGGTGCTGTATAGAATCACATAGGTACTGAAGAGATGGTGCTGTATAGAATCACATAGGTACTGAAGAGATGGTGCTGTATAGAATCACATAGATGGTGCTGTATATAATCACATAGGTACTGAAGAGATGGTGCTGTATAGAATCACATAGATGGTGCTGTATAGAATCGCATAGGTACTGAAGAGATGGTGCTGTGTTGAATCACAAAGCACATGTATTTTTTAACAGTGTAACACTGGTCATAATTGTATTCATCGAAAGGCTTTTGGTCATTTTTGGATTGCCTGAAGTGTGCATCGTCTTGAAGATTTGACCAAAATAGGATTCTCTCTCTCTCTCACTCTCTCTCACACTCACACTCTCTCTCTCACACACACACACACACTGTGGCCCTAAATTGCTCATCTAGACACTAATCACCAAATTAAAATCTCTCTCAGTCATTAGTCATCAAGTTAATACCGGATTTGTATTTTACTTCATTTGACATTCTCAGCATTTATATTCATGCTTAAAAACCATCATTGCAGGTTTCCCTCTGAGGTTGTAGTTAACAGGCATTACTAGATGTTCTGTAAATACCACTACTGTATCTGTCTCTATGGAGACACTGACACAATGACTGGGAGATGCAGCAGAAACATTCATTCATGGTGGCAGGTTACAAGACAGACATCATGACTCAGACATCCTGAGCCAGGGAGAATTCAATTTAAGGCAGTAAAGCCTGCTGATACTTTGCTCAATCTTGCCTTAATCAAAGTAATCAGTCAGGTAGCTATAGAAGGAACAGGTCACAGCCAGGTCCATATAGAGGTCGCAGTCAGGTCCATATAGAGGTCGCAGTCAGGTCCATATAGAGGTCGCAGTCAGGTCCATATAGAGGTCGCAGTCAGGTCCATATAGAGGTCGCAGTCAGGTCCATATAGAGGTCGCAGTCAGGTCCATATAGAGGTCGCAGTCAGGTCCATATAGAGGTCGCAGTCAGGTCCATATAGAGGTCGCAGTCAGGTCCATATAGAGGTCACAGATTGAACAGGTCACAGTCAGGTAGATATAGAAGGACCGGGTCAGTCAGGTAGATATAGAAGGAACGGGTCAGTCAGGTAGATATAGAAGGAACAGGTCAGTCAGGTACATATAGAAGGAACAGGTCAGTCAGGTACATATAGAAGGAACAGGTCAGTCAGGTACATATAGAAGGAACAGGTCAGTCAGGTAGATATAGAAGGAACAGGTCAGTCAGGTAGATATAGAAGGAACAGGTCAGTCAGGTAGATATAGAAGGAACAGGTCAGTCAGGTAGATATAGAAGGAACAGGTCAGTCAGGTACATATAGAAGGAACAGGTCAGTCAGGTACATATAGAAGGAACAGGTCAGTCAGGTAGATATAGAAGGACCAGGTCAGTCAGGTACATATAGAAGGACCAGGTCAGTCAGGTAGATATAGAAGGAACAGGTCAGTCAGGTAGATATAGAAGGAACAGGTCAGTCAGGTAGATATAGAAGGACCAGGTCAGTCAGGTAGATATAGAAGGAACATGTCAGTCAGGTAGATATAGTAGGACCAGGTCAGTCAGGTAGATATAGAAGGACCAGGTCAGTCAGGTACATATAGAAGGAACGGGTCAGTCAGGTAGATATAGAAGGAACGGGTCAGTCAGGTAGATATAGAAGGACCGGGTCAGTCAGGTACATATAGAAGGAACGGGTCAGTCAGGTAGATATAGAAGGAACAGGTCAGTCAGGTAGATATAGAAGGAACAGGTCAGTCAGGTAGATATAGAAGGAACAGGTCAGTCAGGTAGATATAGAAGGAACAGGTCAGTCAGGTACATATAGAAGGACCAGGTCAGTCAGGTAGATATAGAAGGACCAGGTCAGTCAGGTACATATAGAAGGACCAGGTCAGTCAGGTAGATATAGAAGGAACAGGCCAGTCAGGTAGATATAGAAGGACCAGGTCAGTCAGGTAGATATAGAAGGACCAGGTCAGTCAGGTAGATATAGAAGGAACAGGTCAGTCAGGTACATATAGAAGGACCAGGTCAGTCAGGTACATATAGAAGGAACAGGTCAGTCAGGTAGATATAGAAGGAACAGGTCAGTCAGGTAGATATAGAAGGAACAGGTCAGTCAGGTACATATAGAAGGAACAGGTCAGTCAGGTAGATATAGAAGGAACAGGTCAGTCAGGTACATATAGAAGGACCAGGCCAGTCAGGTACATATAGAAGGACCAGGTCAGTCAGGTACATATAGAAGGACCAGGTCAGTCAGGTACATATAGAAGGAACAGGTCAGTCAGGTAGATATAGAAGGAACAGGTCAGTCAGGTACATATAGAAGGACCAGGTCAGTCAGGTACATATAGAAGGACCAGGTCAGTCAGGTACATATAGAAGGAACAGGTCAGTCAGGTTGATATAGAAGGAACAGGTCAGTCAGGTACATATAGAAGGAACAGGTCAGTCAGGTACATATAGAAGGAACAGGTCAGTCAGGTACATATAGAAGGAACAGGTCAGTCAGGTACATATAGAAGGACCAGGTCAGTCAGGTACATATAGAAGGACCAGGTCAGTCAGGTACATATAGAAGGAACAGGTCAGTCAGGTAGATATAGAAGGACCAGGTCAGTCAGGTACATATAGAAGGAACAGGTCAGTCAGGTAGATATAGAAGGAACAGGTCAGTCAGGTAGATATAGAAGGACCAGGTCAGTCAGGTAGATATAGAAGGAACAGGTCAGTCAGGTAGATATAGAAGGAACAGGTCAGTCAGGTAGATATAGAAGGACCAGGTCAGTCAGGTACATATAGAAGGAACAGGTCAGTCAGGTAGATATAGAAGGACCAGGTCAGTCAGGTACATATAGAAGGAACAGGTCACAGCCAGGTAGATATAGAAGGAACAGGTCAGTCAGGTAGATATAGAAGGAACAGGTCAGTCAGGTAGATATAGAAGGAACAGGTCAGTCAGGTAGATATAGAAGGAACAGGTCAGTCAGGTAGATATAGAAGGAACAGGTCAGTCAGGTAGATATAGAAGGAACAGGTCAGTCAGGTACATATAGAAGGAACAGGTCAGTCAGGTAGATAAAGAAGGAACAGGTCAGTCAGGTAGATATAGAAGGAACAGGTCAGTCAGGTACATATAGAAGGAACAGGTCAGTCAGGTAGATATAGAAGGAACAGGTCAGTCAGGTAGATATAGAAGGAACAGGTCAGTCAGGTAGATATAGAAGGAACAGGTCAGTCAGGTACATATAGAAGGAACAGGTCAGTCAGGTACATATAGAAGGAACAGGTCAGTCAGGTAGATATAGAAGGACCAGGTCAGTCAGGTACATATAGAAGGAACAGGTCAGTCAGGTAGATATAGAAGGAACAGGTCAGTCAGGTACATATAGAAGGAACAGGTCAGTCAGGTAGATAAAGAAGGAACAGGTCAGTCAGGTAGATATAGAAGGAACAGGTCAGTCAGGTACATATAGAAGGAACAGGTCAGTCAGGTAGATATAGAAGGAACAGGTCAGTCAGGTAGATATAGAAGGAACAGGTCAGTCAGGTAGATATAGAAGGAACAGGTCAGTCAGGTACATATAGAAGGAACAGGTCAGTCAGGTACATATAGAAGGAACAGGTCAGTCAGGTACATATAGAAGGACCAGGTCAGTCAGGTACATATAGAAGGAACAGGTCAGTCAGGTAGATATAGAAGGAACAGGTCAGTCAGGTACATATAGAAGGAACAGGTCAGTCAGGTAGATAAAGAAGGAACAGGTCAGTCAGGTAGATATAGAAGGAACAGGTCAGTCAGGTAGATATAGAAGGAACAGGTCAGTCAGGTAGATATAGAAGGAACAGGTCAGTCAGGTAGATATAGAAGGAACAGGTCAGTCAGGTAGATATAGAAGGAACAGGTCAGTCAGGTAGATATAGAAGGAACAGGTCAGTCAGGTACATATAGAAGGAACAGGTCAGTCAGGTAGATATAGAAGGAACAGGTCATTCAGGTAGATATAGAAGGAACAGGTCAGTCAGGTAGATATAGAAGGAACAGGTCAGTCAGGTAGATATAGAAGGAACAGGTCAGTCAGGTAGATATAGAAGGAACAGGTCAGTCAGGTACATATAGAAGGAACAGGTCAGTCAGGTAGATATAGAAGGAACAGGTCAGTCAGGTACATATAGAAGGAACAGGTCAGTCAGGTAGATATAGAAGGAACAGGTCAGTCAGGTACATATAGAAGGACCAGGTCAGTCAGGTAGATATAGAAGGACCAGGTCAGTCAGGTACATATAGAAGGAACAGGTCAGTCAGGTACATATAGAAGGAACAGGTCAGTCAGGTACATATAGAAGGAACAGGTCAGTCAGGTACATATAGAAGGAACAGGTCAGTCAGGTACATATAGAAGGACCAGGTCAGTCAGGTAGATATAGAAGGAACAGGTCAGTCAGGTACATATAGAAGGAACAGGTCAGTCAGGTAGATATAGAAGGAACAGGTCAGTCAGGTACATATAGAAGGAACAGGTCAGTCAGGTACATATAGAAGGAACAGGTCAGTCAGGTACATATAGAAGGAACAGATTGAACAGGTCAGAGGGAGGCAGCATGAAAGAGAGTTGACCAGTGAAGCTGTGAGGAGGCGTGGCTCACGACCAAGTCCACTGTGCTCTCGGAGCTGCTCTCAGCTGTCAATAGGGCCGGCATTGCAGGATAGGATAGTGGCCACGCACACACAAACCTATAAATAAACACACACACAAATCTACAAACACACACACACACCCCTAACCACCTGGCTCAAATGACAGAAAGCTGTGCCAGCAGGTCACTGTGCTTCATCCACCTGGACATCTAAACCTGGATACCTTCTGTTCTGACGATCTATAGACTGATAGAAGACGCTGTTTAACTTGTCATGATGGAAAACAATGACACGCAGTTCCATACATACATCTGAATGTTTTCATGCCTGTTTGTCTGAGCTGGAGTATCAGTACCCTGTTCCTCAATGAGCTGACTAATCAGTGGCATTGATTGGATGTTAACTGGATCTAGCCAGGTCGCCAGGTCAGCAGGTCATGAACCTGTAGGAAAGGGTCAGACAATGATGAGCCGTTTGTTAAGCCTCAAACAGACCAGACTTGATAGGAAAATAGCTGCGGCATTCGTTTCTTCAATCACTGGCCATTCATATCAGACTACGTTACTGTCATACAGGGTTACATTCATATCAGACTACGTTACTGTCATACAGGGTTACATTCATATCAGACTACGTTACTGTCATACAGGGTTACATTCATATCAGACTACGTTACTGTCATACAGGGTTACATTCATATCAGACTACGTTACTGTCATACAGGGTTACATTCATATCAGACCACGTACTGTCATACAGGGTTACATTCATATCAGACTACGTTACTGTCATACAGGGTTACATTCATATCAGACTACGTTACTGTCATACAGGGTTACATTCATATCAGACTACGTTACTGTCATACAGGGTTACATTCATATCGGACTACGTTACTGTCATACAGGGGTTCATTCATATTAGACTACTGTCATACAGGGCTTCATTCATATCAGACTACTGTCATACAGGGGTTGATTCATATCAGACTACATTACTGTCATACAGGGGTTGATTCATATCAGACTACATTACTGTCATACAGGGGTTGATTCATATCAGACTACATTACTGTCATACAGGGGTTGATTCATATCAGACTACATTACTGTCATACAGGGCTTCATTCATATCAGACTACTGTCATACAGGGCTTCATTCATATCAGACTACTGTCATACAGGGCTTCATTCATATCAGACTACTGTCATACAGGGCTTCATTCATATCAGACTACATTACTGTCATACAGGGCTTCATTCATATCAGACTACTGTCATACAGGGCTTCATTCATATCAGACTACATTACTGTCATACAGGGCTTCATTCATATCAGACTACTGTCATACAGGGGTTGATTCATATCAGACTACATTACTGTCATACAGGGGTTGATTCATATCAGACTACTGTCATACAGGGGTTGATTCATATCAGACTACTGTCATACAGGGCTTCATTCATATCAGACTACTGTCATACAGGGCTTCATTCATATCAGACTACTGTCATACAGGGCTTCATTCATATCAGACTACATTACTGTCATACAGGGCTTCATTCATATCAGACTACTGTCATACAGGGCTTCATTCATATCAGACTACTGTCATACAGGGCTTCATTCATATCAGACTACTGTCATACAGGGGTTGATTCATATCAGACTACTGTCATACAGGGCTTCATTCATATCAGACTACATTACTGTCATACAGGGCTTCATTCATATCAGACTACTGTCATACAGGGCTTCATTCATATCAGACTACATTACTGTCATACAGGGCTTCATTCATATCAGACTACTGTCATACAGGGGTTGATTCATATCAGACTACTGTCATACAGGGGTTGATTCATATCAGACTACTGTCATACAGGGGTTGATTCATATCAGACTACTGTCATACAGGGGTTGATTCATATCAGACTACGTTACTGTCATACAGGGCTTCATTCATATCAGATTACTGTCATACAGGGCTTCATTCATATCAGACTACATTACTGTCATACAGGGCTTCATTCATATCAGACTACTGTCATACAGGGGTTGATTCATATCAGACTACGTTACTGTCCATACAGGGCGTTCGATTCATATCAGACTACTGTCATACAGGGGTAGTCTGATATGAATCGAACAGTAGTCTGATATGAATCAACCCCTGTATGACAGTAACGTAGTCTGATATGAATGTAACCCTGTATGACAGTAACGTGGTCTGATATTTAACATTTAACATTTAAGTCATTTAGCAGACGCTCTTATCCAGAGCGACTTACAAATTGGTGCATTCACCTTATAATATCCAGTGGAACAACCACTTTACAATAGTGCATCTAAATCTTTTAAGGTGGGGTTAGAAGGATTACTTTATCCTATCCCAGGTATTCCTTAAAGAGGTGGGGTTTCAGGTGTCTCCGGAAGGTGGTGATTGACTCCGCTGTCCTGGCGTCGTGAGGGAGCTTGTTCCACCATTGGGGTGCCAGAGCAGCGAACAGTTTTGACTGGGCTGAGCGGGAACTGTGCTTCCTCAGAGGTAGGGAGGCGAGCAGGCCAGAGGTGGATGAGCGGAGTGCCCTTGTTTGGGTGTAGGACCTGATCAGAGCCTGAAGGTACGGAGGTGCCGTTCCCCTCACAGCTCCGTAGGCAAGCACCATGGTCTTGTAGCGGATGCGAGCTTCGACTGGAAGCCAGTGGAGAGAGCGGAGGAGCGGGGTGACGTGAGAGAACTTGGGAAGGTTGAACACCAGACGGGCTGCGGCGTTCTGGATGAGTTGTAGGGGTTTAATGGCACAGGCAGGGAGCCCAGCCAACAGCGAGTTGCAATAATCCAGACGGGAGATGACAAGTGCCTGGATTAGGACCTGCGCCGCTTCCTGTGTGAGGCAGGGTCGTACTCTGCGAATGTTGTAGAGCATGAACCTACAGGATCGGGTCACCGCCTTGATGTTGGTGGAGAACGACAGGGTGTTGTCCAGGGTCACGCCAAGGCTCTTAGCACTCTGGGAGGAGGACACAAGGGAGTTGTCAACCGTGATGGCGAGATCATGGAACGGGCACTCCTTCCCCGGGAGGAAGAGCAGCTCCGTCTTGTCGAGGTTCAGCTTGAGGTGGTGATCCGTCATCCACACTGATATGTCTGTCAGACATGCAGAGATGCGATTCGCTACCCGGTTGTCAGAAGTGGGAAAGGAGAAGATTAATTGTGTGTCATCTGCATAGCAATGATATGAGAGACCATGTGAGGATATGACAGAGCCAAGTGACTTGGTGTATAGCGAGAATAGGAGTGAGCCAAGAACAGAGCCCTGGGGGACACCAGTGGTGAGAGCACGTGGTGCGGAGACAGATTCTCGCCACGCCACCTGGTAGGAGCGACCTGTCAGGTAGGACGCAATCCAAGCGTGGGCCGCGCCGGAGATGCCCAGCTCGGAGAGGGTGGAGAGGAGGATCTGATGGTTCACGGTATCAAAGGCAGCAGATAGGTCTAGAAGGATGAGAGCAGAGGAGAGAGAGTTAGCTTTAGCAGTGCGGAGAGCCTCCGTGACACAGAGAAGAGCAGTCTCAGTTGAATGCCCAGTCTTGAAACCTGACTGATTAGGATCAAGAAGGTCATTCTGAGAGAGATAGCAAGAGAGCTGGCCAAGGACGGCACGTTCAGGAGTTTTGGAGAGAAAGGAAAGAAGGGATACTGGTCTGTAGTTGTTGACATCGGAGGGATCGAGTGTAGGTTTTTTCAGAAGGGGTGCAACTCTCGCTCTCTTGAAGACGGAAGGGACGTAGCCAGCGGTCAAGGATGAGTTGATGAGCGAGGTGAGGTAGGGGAGAAGGTCTCCGGAAATGGTCTGGAGAAGAGAGGAGGGGATAGGGTCAAGTGGGCAGGTTGTTGGGCGGCCGGCCGTCACAAGACGCGAGATTTCATCTGGAGAGAGAGGGGAGAAAGAGGTCAAAGCACAGGGTAGGGCAGTGTGAGCAGGACCAGCAGTGTCGTTTGACTTAGCAAACGAGGATCGGATGTCATCAAGCTTCTTTTCAAAATG
>NC_138299.1:97827500-97830000 GCF_965601325.2 Salmo salar | reverse complement strand
TCAGTCTGTACTAACGGACCATGTGTGACTAAATTAACAGCTGTTTAGAATCAGTCTGTACTAACGGACCATGTGTGACTAAATTAACATCTGTTTAGAATCAGTCTGTACTAACGGACCATGTGTGACTAAATTAACAGCTGTTTAGAATCAGAATCTGTACTAATGGACCATGTGTGACTAAATTAACAGCTGTTTAGAATCAGTCTGTACTAACGGACCATGTGTGACTAAATTAACAGCTGTTTAGATTTAGAGTCTGTACTAGGGACCATGTGTATGTATGTATGTGTGTTTGCCCCAATGACCCAGTTAATATGGATTGAATATTGAACCTGTTCAGCAACGCCGGATTGCAAAGATTGATAACATCATCTATTATAAAGAATCAATCTGGTTCGACTGATGAACTAAAATACAGTAGTCACGCTCTAATTTCACCCGGATTGAACAGTTATAATTGAGTAGAGTGATGTATCAATGGGCACAGAGAGGAAGAGAGAACCTTAAGCCCTTTATAGTGCACTTCTCTGGACCATGAAGTGGGGTCTTACGCATCATGCTTTTGAAACAACAACAGTCTTATCTTGAAAAGCGTGAGATATGATGTACTCTCGGACATTACTCCATTAGTAGTTAACTGCACTACATACAACATTATGTTGGTTCTTAGCCTAAGACCCCCCCCCCCCTTTGGACGCTAAAGAATCACTACAGCGAGAAGAGATTTGATTCGACAACATGGGCTCCTCAAGACACGCCTGAGTATAGAGTGTATTTACAAAGTATTCAGACCCCTTGACTTTTTCCAGATTTTGTTACGTTACAGCCTTATTTAAAAATGGATTACACTTGTGGTTTTTTTTCTCATCAATCTACACACAATACCCCATAATGACAAAGAAAAAATAGGTTTTTAGAATGTTAGCAAAAAAAACATCACCACAGAGGAACTCTGGAGCTCTGTCAGAGTGACCATCGGGTTCTTGGTCACCTCCCTGACCAAGGCCCTTCTCCCCCAATTGCTCAGTTTGGCCGGGCGGCTCTAGGAAGACTTTGTGGTTCCAAACTTTTTCCATTTAAGAATGATGAAGGCCACTGTGTTCTTGGGGACCTTCAATGCTGGTACACTTGGTACGCCTCCCCAGATCTGTGCCTCGACACAATCCTGTTTCGGAGCTCTACGGACAATTCCTTCGACTTCATGGCTTGGTTTTTGCTCTGACATGCACTGTCAACTGTGGAAACATCTCAAGAATGATCAAT
Source organism: Salmo salar (assembly GCF_965601325.2). Classification (NCBI taxonomy): domain Eukaryota; kingdom Metazoa; phylum Chordata; class Actinopteri; order Salmoniformes; family Salmonidae; genus Salmo; species Salmo salar. Next base: position 97,828,734 of record NC_138299.1, on the reverse strand, counting down.
GGAAACAGGACGCACCTGAATTTCGAGTCTCATAGCAAAGGGTCTGAATACTTATGTAAATAAGGTATTTCTGTTTTACATTTTTTATACATTTGCAAAAATGTATAAAAACCTGTTTTCGCTTTGTCATTATGGGCTATTGTATTATTCCATTTTAGAATAAGGCTGTAATATAATAAAACAGTGTGAAAAGTGTGCAGTGTTGGCTAGAAGTCAAACTGCAGTTGTTTAAACAGAAACCTGATGTGTAGGATGTGTGAGGGCTTCTGTTCTAAGGTACAATTCAGTGTGTATACTTTAGTATTGAGTAGAATGTATATACAGTACTTTAGTATTGAGTAGAATGTATTTACAGTACTTTAGTATTGAGTAGAATGTATATACAGTACTTTAGTATTGAGTAGAATGTATATACAGTACTTTAGTATTTTGCAGAATGTATATACAGTACTTTAATATGGTGCAGAATGCATATACAGTACTTCAATATGGAGCAGAATGCATATACAGTACTTTAATATGGAGCAGAATGTATATACAGTACTTTAGTATTTAGCAGAATGTATATACAGTACTTTCATATGGAGCAGAATGTATATACAGTCCTTTAGTATTTAGCAGAATGCACATACAGTACTATAATATGGAGCAGAATGTATATACAGTACTTTAATATGGTGCAGAATGCATATACAGTACTTTAATATGGAGCAGAATGCATACACAGTACTTTAATATGGAGCAGAATGTATATACAGTACTTTAGTATTGAGTAGAATGTATATACAGTACTTTAGTATGGAGCAGAATGTATATACAGTACTTTAGTGTGGAGCAGAATGTATATACAGTATTGTAATATGGAGCAGAATGCATGTACAGTACTTTAATATGGAGCAGAGTGTATATAAATTACTTTAATATGGAGCAGAATGCATATACAGTACTTTAATATGGAGCAGAATGCATATACAGTACTTTAGTATGGAGCAGAATGCATATACAGTACTTTAATATGGAGCAGAATGTATATACAGTACTATAATATTGAGCAGAATGTATATACAGTACTATAATATGGAGTAGCATATACAGTACTTTAGTATGGAGCAGAATGCATATACAGTACTTTAGTATGGAGCAGAATGCATATACAGTACTTTAATATGGAGCAGAATGTTTGTAGTAGGCTGTTGTATACTTTTCTACATTGCCAAAGGATCAAACAGTGGTG
>NC_138299.1:97790000-97822500 GCF_965601325.2 Salmo salar | reverse complement strand
TTTGACTAGTGCAGTGTTAGCTAGCTACATAGTTGTCTTTGTCATAGTTTGATAATTGTGTAGTTTAGAGTAATTATCGAGGTTAGCTAGCCAGCTATTTTCGTCCCCCGCGACGCCATTTTTCCAAACCTAGCCAACTTTTACCGACGAGCAGCATTGTAGAAACTAAATACATTACAAAGGAACGTCTTGATTAGTGCTATGTTAGCTAGCTACATAGTTGCTTTTGTATCATGATAAGGTGTAGTACTGAAACTATCGAGGTTACCTAGCCAGCTACACGTTCAAACAAAGTCAACAACGCAGCCACTGCTAGCTAGCCTACTTCACCAGCCAGCAGTACTGTATCATTTTCGTCATTTTAGTCAATTAGATTTTTGCAACGTAAGCTTAACTTTCTGAACATTCGAGACGTGTAGTCCACTTGTCATTCCAATCTCCTTTGCATTAGCGTAGCCTCTTCTGTAGCCTGTCAACTATGTGTCTGTCTATCCCTGTTCTCTCCCCTCTGCACAGGCCATACAAACGCTTCACACCGCGTGGCCGCTGCCACTCTAACCTGGTGGTCCCAGCGCGCACGACCCACGTGGAGTTCCAGGTCTCCGGCAGCCTCTGGAAATGCCGGTCTGCGGCCAACAAGGCAGAGTTCATCTCAGCCTATGCTACCCTCCAGTCCCTCAACTTCTTGGCGCTGACGGAAACATGGATTACCACAGATAACACTGCTACTCCTACTGCTCTCTCCTCGTCTGCCCACGTGTTCTCGCATACCCCGAGAGCATCTGGCCAGCGGGGTGGTGGCACTGGAATCCTCATCTCTCCCAAGTGGACATTCTCTCTTTCTCCCCTGACCCATCTGTCTATCTCCTCATTTGGATTCCATGCTGTCACAGTTACCAGCCCTTTCAAGCTTAACATCCTTATCATTTATCGCCCTCCAGGTTCCCTTGGAGAGTTCATCAATGAGCTTGACGCCTTGATAAGTTCCTTTCCTGAGGATGGCTCACCTCTCACAGTTCTGGGTGACTTTAACCTCCCCACGCCTACTGTTGACTCATTCCTCTCTGCCTCCTTCTTTCCACTCCTCTCCTCTTTTGACCTCACCCTCTCACCTTCCCCCCCTACTCACAAGGCAGGCAATACGCTTGACCTCATCTTTACTAGATGCTGTTCTTCCACTAATCTCATTGCAACTCCCCTCCAAGTCTCCGACCACTACCTTGTATCCTTTTCCCTCTCGCTCTCATCCAACACTTCTCACTCTGCCCCTACTCGGATGGTATTGCGCCGTCCCAACCTTCGCTCTCTCTCTCCCGCTACTCTCTCCTCTTCCATCCTATCATCTCTTCCCTCTGCTCAAACCTTCTCCAAACTATCTCCTGATTCTGCCTCCTCAATCCTCCTCTCCTCCCTTTCTGCATCCTTTGATTCTCTATGTCCCCTATCCTCCAGGCCGGCTCGGTCCTCCCCTCCTGCTCCGTGGCTCGACGACTCATTGCGAACTCACAGAACAGGGCTCCGGGCAGCCGAGCGGAAATGGAGGAAAACTCGCCTCCCTGCGGACCTGGCATCTTTTCACTCCCTCCTCTCTACATTTTCCTCTTCTGTCTCTGCTGCTAAAGCCACTTTCTACCACTCTAAATTCCAAGCATCTGCCTCTAACCCTAGGAAGCTCTTTGCTACCTTCTCCTCCCTCCTGAATCCTCCTCCCCCTCCCCCCCCTCCTCCCTCTCTGCGGATGACTTCGTCAACCATTTTGAAAAGAAGGTCGACGACAACCGATCCTCGTTTGCTAAGTCAAACGACACCGCTGGTCCTGCTCACACTGCCCTACCCTGTGCTTTGACCTCTTTCTCCCCTCTCTCTCCAGATGAAATCTCACGTCTTGTGACGGCCGGCCGCCCAACAACCTGCCCGCTTGACCCTATCCCCTCCTCTCTTCTCCAGACCATTTCCGGAGACCTTCTCCCTTACCTCACCTCGCTCATCAACTCATCCTTGACCGCTGGCTACGTCCCTTCCGTCTTCAAGAGAGCGAGAGTTGCACCCCTTCTGAAAAAACCTACACTCGATCCCTCCGATGTCAACAACTACAGACCAGTATCCCTTCTTTCTTTTCTCTCCAAAACTCTTGAACGTGCCGTCCTTGGCCAGCTCTCCTGCTATCTCTCTCAGAATGACCTTCTTGATCCAAATCAGTCAGGTTTCAAGACTGGTCATTCAACTGAGACTGCTCTTCTCTGTGTCACGGAGGCTCTCCGCACTGCTAAAGCTAACTCTCTCTCCTCTGCTCTCATCCTTCTAGACCTATCTGCTGCCTTTGATACTGTGAACCATCAGATCCTCCTCTCCACCCTCTCCGAGTTGGGCATCTCCGGCGCGGCCCACGCTTGGATTGCGTCCTACCTGACAGGTCGCTCCTACCAGGTGGCGTGGCGAGAATCTGTCTCCGCACCACGTGCTCTCACCACTGTTGTCCCCCAGAGTTCAGTTCTAGGCCCTCTCCTATTCTCGCTATACACCAAGTCACTTGGCTCTGTCATATCCTCACATGGTCTCTCCTATCATTGCTATGCAGACGACACACAATTAATCTTCTCCTTTCCCCCTTCTGATAACCAGGTGGCGAATCACATCTCTGCATGTCTGGCAGACATATCAGTGTGGATGACGGATCACCACCGCAAGCTGAACCTCGGCAAGACGGAGCTGCTCTTCCTCCCGGTGAAGGACTGCCCGTTCCATGATCTCGCCATCACGGTTGACAACTCCCTTGTGTCCTCCTCCCAGAGTGCTAAGAACCTTGGCGTGACCCTGGACAACACCCTGTCGTTCTCCACTAACATCAAGGTGGTGACCCGATCCTGTAGGTTCATGCTCTACAACATTCGCAGAGTACGACCCTGCCTCACACAGGAAGCGGCGCAGGTCCTAATCCAGGCACTTGTCATCTCCCGTCTGGATTACTGCAACTCGCTGTTGGCTGGGCTCCCTGCCTGTGCCATTAAACCCCTACAACTCATCCAGAACGCCGCAGCCCGTCTGGTGTTCAACCTTCCCAAGTTCTCTCACGTCACCCCGCTCCTCCGCTCTCTCCACTGGCTTCCAGTTGAAGCTCGCATCCGCTACAAGACCATGGTGCTTGCCTACGGAGCTGTGAGGGGAACGGCACCTCCGTACCTTCAGGCTCTGATCAGGCCCTACACCCAAACAAGGGCACTGCGTTCATCCTCCTCTGGCCTGCTCGCCTCCCTACCTCTGAGGAAGCACAGTTCCCGCTCAGCCCAGTCAAAACTGTTCGCTGCTCTGGCACCCCAATGGTGGAACAAGCTCCCTCATGACGCCAGGACAGCGGAGTCAATCACCACCTTCCGGAGACACCTGAAACCCCACCTCTTTAAGGAATACCTAGGATAGGATAAAGTAATCCTTCCAACCCCCCCCCCCCCCCCCCCCCCCCTTAAAAGATTTAGATGCACTATTGTAAAGTGGTTGTTCCACTGGATATCATAAGGTGAATGCACCAATTTGTAAGTCGCTCTGGATAAGAGCGTCTGCTAAATGACTTAAATGTAAATGTTAAATGTAAACGTGACAGAGGAAAGAAAGGTCAACTAACAATGCAATGGAATGAAACAAAATGGAAGGAACTAACACTAACGTGACAGTTATAAATGGAAGGAAACTAACACTAAAGATACAGTTATAAATGTGAGGAAACTAACACTAAAGAGACAGTTATAAATGTGAGGAAACTAACACTAAAGAGACAGTTATAAATGTGAGGAAACTAACACTAAAGAGACAGTTATAAATGTGAGGAAACTAACACTAAAGAGACAGTTATAAATGTGAGGAAACTAACACTAAAGAGACAGTTATAAATGGAAGGAAACTAACACTAAAGAAACAGTTATAAATGTGAGGAAACTAACACTAAAGAGACAGTTATAAATGTGAGGAAACTAACACTAAAGTGACAGTTATAAATGGAAGGAAACTAACACTAAAGATACAGTTATAAATGTGAGGAAACTAACACTAAAGAGACAGTTATAAATGTTAGGAAACTAACACTAAAGAGACAGTTATAAATGGAAGGAAACTAACACTAAAGATACAGTTATAAATGTGAGGAAACTAACACTAAAGAGACAGTTATAAATGGAAGGAAACTAACACTAAAGAGACAGTTATAAATGTGAGGAAACTAACACTAACGTGACAGTTATAAATGTGAGGAAACTAACACTACAGTGACAGTTATAAATGGAAGGAAACTAACACTAAAGAGACAGTTATAAATGTGAGGAAACTAACACTAAAGAGACAGTTATAAATGTGAGGAAACTAACACTAAAGAGACAGTTATAAATGGAAGGAAACTAACACTAAAGAGACAGTTATAAATGTGAGGAAACTAACACTAAAGAGACAGTTATAAATGTGAGGAAACTAACACTAAAGAGACAGTTATAAATGTGAGGAAACTAACACTAAAGAGACAGTTATAAATGTGAGGAAACTAACACTAAAGAGACAGTTATAAATGGAAGGAAACTAACACTAAAGAGACAGTTATAAATGTGAGGAAACTAACACTAACGTGACAGTTATAAATGTGAGGAAACTAACACTACAGTGACAGTTATAAATGGAAGGAAACTAACACTAAAGAGACAGTTATAAATGTGAGGAAACTAACACTAAAGAGACAGTTATAAATGTGAGGAAACTAACACTAAAGAGACAGTTATAAATGGAAGGAAACTAACACTAAAGAGACAGTTGTAAATGTGAGGAAACTAACACTAACGTGACAGTTATAAATGTGAGGAAACTAACATTACAGTGACAGTTATAAATGGAAGGAAACTAACACTAAAGAGACAGTTATAAATGTGAGGAAACTAACACTAAAGAGACAGTTATAAATGTGAGGAAACTAACACTAAAGAGACAGTTATAAATGGAAGGAAACTAACACTAAAGAGACAGTTATAAATGGAAGGAAACTAACACTAAAGAGACAGTTATAAATGTATGTGGGTTTAACTGACGGTAGCTACCGATAGTGGCTAATATTTAACATGATACAAAAATAATGAATATAGTGAAAAGTCTGGGCACATAATTACAACATTCTAGAAATCATAAATCAACTTGGTAGGTTTGGCGCTGTACTGTCATTTGTGCATGGTTACAGAAGCCTACAGCTTGGCTCTCCACATTTCATCCCTGCAAGTTATAAGGCCAGCATTTCATAAACTTCACTGTGGAAAAGGTGAAATGTTGAAATGCTTGTTTGCTGCCGTATGACTGGTTATATTATATTATTACAATCCCCTTATCCCAACAGATTACTCATTTACCTAGCTCTTATCAATAGCTCTTATCAACAGCTCTTATCAATATGCAAATGACAGTCATGGAGAATGGTGTTATTTCTATCAGGAAAACAAAATAGATTCTGTCCCACTTGGAACCAACAGGTTTCTGGACCTTATTCATTGTTTCATCGCTCGTAAAGTTGGTGGAATAAAGTCAAGGTCAGAATACGATTTATCTATCGACACACCTCATGCTTAAAGTCAAGGTCAGAATACGCATAGAAAGATAAGTACATAAAAAGGTAATTACGTTCCTTTTACACGTGCTTAACTCGGGTCGGAATTCTCCCTAAATGTATAGGCCTGGGATTGACTGAATAGGCCTGGGATTGACTGAATAGGCCTGAGATTGACTGAATAGGCCTGGGATTGACTGAAAAGGCCTGGGATTGACTGAATAGGCCTGGGATTGACTGAACAGGCCTGGGATTGAGAAATAGGCCTGGGATTGACTAAATAGGCCTGGGATTGACTGAATCGGCCTGGGATTGAGTGACTAGGCCTTGGATTGACTGAATAGGCCTGGGATTGACTGAATAAGCCTGGGATTTACTGAATAGGCCTGGGATTGAGTGAATAGGCCTGGGATTGAGTGAATAGGCCTGGGATTGAGTGAATAGGCCTGGGATTGACTGAATAGGCCTATGATTGAACAAGTTAAAAAAACACCCTTATCCTCCTATTTGTCCCAGCAGTGTAAAGGGGCATGGTGATCATTAGTCATAATAACAACCACATTCACTTTTTAAAACATTAACTATTCAGCACTGTTCAACATTAAGTATTTAAATGCAGCCGCTCCGCAACAGTAGTTGTCATATCAGAAGTAAGGAGGAGAGGGAATGGATGGATCCAGTTCGAGTGGTGGTGGGTGTGGAAGAATGCAGTGAGTGGTGGTGGGTGTGGAAGAATGCAGTGAGTGGTGGTGGGTGTGGAAGAATGCAGTGAGTGGTGGTGGGTGTGGAAGAATGCAGTGAGGGGTGGTGGGTGTGGAAGAATGCAGTGAGTGGTGGTGGGTGTGGAAGAATGCAGTGAGGGGTGGTGGGTGTGGAAGAATGCAGTGAGTGGTGGTGGGTGTGGATGAATGCAGTGAGTGGTGGTGGGTGTGGAAGAATACAGTGAGTGGTGGTGGGTGTGGAAGAATGCAGTGAGGGGTGGTGGGTGTGGAAGAATGCAGTGAGTGGTGGTGGGTGTGGAAGAATCCAGTGAGTGGTGGTGGGTGTGGAAGAATGCAGTGAGTGGTGGTGGGTGTGGAAGAATGCAGTGAGTGGTGGTGGGTGTGGAAGAATGCAGTGAGGGGTGGTGGGTGTGGAAGAATGCAGTGAGTGGTGGTGGGTGTGGAAGAATGCAGTGAGTGGTGGTGGGTGTGGAAGAATGCAGTGAGGGGTGGTGGGTGTGGAAGAATGCAGTGAGGAGTGGTGGGTGTGGAAGAATGCAGTGAGTGGTGGTGGGTGTGGAAGAATGCAGTGAGTGGTGGTGGGTGTGGAAGAATGCAGTGAGGGGTGGTAGGTGTTGAAGAATGCAGTGAGGGGTGGTGGGTGTGGAAGAATGCAGTGAGTGGTGGTGGGTGTGGAAGAATGCAGTGAGGGGTGGTGGGTGTGGAAGAATGCAGTGAGGAGTGGTGGGTGTGGAAGAATGCAGTGAGGGGTGGTGGGTGTGGAAGAATGCAGTGAGTGGTGGTGGGTGTGGAAGAATGCAGTGAGTGGTGGTGGGTGTGGAAGAATGCAGTGAGTGGTGGTGGGTGTGGAAGAATGTAGTGAGTGGTGGTGGGTGTGGAAGAATGCAGTGAGTGGTGGTGGGTGTTGAAGAATGCAGTGTGTGTGAGAGAGTGCGGTTCAGTCAGAGGGACTCTCTATTCTCTACTCTTGGCTTGTTGTGAATGAGGTTGGGACGGGGAAGGGGGGTTGCCAGTCTGTCCGTCTGTCTGTCAGGCCCGTTGGGCACCCAAGGACAATGGGCAGCAGTGAGTCCAGCGAATGTCTGGATGGCTCTCTGCTCTTAATGTCCCCCGTGGCAGGATGGCTGGGGATGGCTGACTGGCTGGATAGCTGGATGAGGCTCCACACTGAGTCATGTCCCAGCCCCACACCATAACAACCCCACTACTAGTTGACCAGAGAAATGGATGAACTGCTGTGTTCTGAACCCATTATGGAGAGAGAGAGAGAGAGAGAGAGAGAGAGAGAGAGAGAGAGAGAGAGAGAGAGAGAGAGAGAGAGAGAGAGAGAGAGAGAGAGAGAGAGAGAGAGAGAGAGAGAGAGAGAGAGGATTACATCTGCAGCCCTCATTTGCTTGTTTGCCTGTTCCCTCCCAGAGCCTCTATATACATACAGTCTCTCCCAGTCTTATCATGCATTCGGTAAATGAACTAACATATAGGCTGAATTGAGTTTTAATTGAATTTAGGTACATCTTCATAATGGCTGACAATCAATACACAAGTTATTTACATTAGTCATTATTATGAAATATTACAATTGGAATTTACAGGAACTTTGTAGAAAATATGCCTGATGCGTCGTGGTAACGTTGTTGATTCACCTCGGGTTGATTCCTGTCACAGTCATTTCTGGAGAGAAAAAAATGGTTTTGAGCCATGCATAAAAAGACTAATGGTTTATTAGTGTCTGGTAGTTGGTAGTGGTAGAGCTTCAGTTTCCTTGCTGCCAAGTAGCTGCTTTTAAAAGTAGAAAGAAATGGGAAAAAATAAGAAATATAAACAAAGAAAAAACTCCAAGTACAAAGTAAAGTGTCAGGAAAAATTATATATTTTTTTTTTCCTTCGATGAATTTAAGATTTTTTATTTTTATAATCCGGCCACGGTACATTTTACCTGTTAGTTAGACTGCAAAAAACAACAACAGACCCATTTAAATATATAATTCATTCATAATATTTATACATCTGGCTTTTCATGAATATTTAGTTTATAAAAATGGACCATGTCCTTTATAACATGATTTTTAAAACATTATATCTACAATTCATCAAAACATAAAACCTAATCACAATGGAACATGTCAAAGTTCTAGAACCAATAAACTCTATTGATATGATTGTGGATTACTAGATTTATGCAGCAACTTTCATTGCAATGAAAGATGGGTTTAGCTCTCTTGATATCCATCAGCAATGTAAATAAGAACCCCCCTGGGTAATAAATAAATAAAGCCATTCTCTCCCCTTGATGCCACCCACACTGGCAATGCAGAGGCAAGGGTTATACAGTACTGTCTCTCTCTTTAAACCAGGGCAGTTTGATGTGATGGACTACTAGATTCTGTCAGTACAACAAAGTCAGATCAAAAAACACTTGGCAGGTTAGAGCTTCAAGATCCACGGTCGTACCACACTTTTACATATGAAACCTTCATGGGAACTTCAATGGCCAGAATGGATGATGGGTCATAATCTCTAGGTTAAAGGTCATGAACCCACAAATTGGCAGGACAGAAACGGCAACACTGAAGACCCATTGGAATGTCCATAGAGAAGAGTGCCCCCTATTGACCATCTGCGGTACTATCACTTACAGTAGCCCATTGTTGTTGGTCCCCAATTGAACCCCAAGCTCAGCCTAAGCTACAGTAGGGGGGTGAAAAGAATTCTGCAGACACTGTTTGCTACACAGAAGAAAAAACCTCAACTAGTTAAAAACTGAAATGCTTTGTGCTCCATCGATAAAGATGGAGATGCAGCAGAAATGAAATAGAAGCATGCTTTTTAAAGAATGTTTTTGTATTACAATAACTACAGGAATATAGTTTAATCAAGGATGAACCCCTTTAAAACCCTCGAGAAAAGCTTTCCTGGATGCAGATAGCTTGGCTATGAACGAAATACATAGACTAAAACTAAACAAATCCTTAAAGTATATGCAAACACAAGCATAAATATTTGATCCACAGAGAGTTAAGCTACGAATGACAAATATTAGAGTGATAAATGGACATTTCTTCAGGAACAGGCACCATGTCTGTCTTGTCTTTTTAAAATCTCTCCTCTCCTCTGTTGAAGTGTCAGTCAGTCATTAGAGGTTATTCCCAGATCAGAAAAGAGTCACGGCAGATAGAAGCAGACTGTAGAAGAAGTGTCCGGGTTTAGAGCTCCTTCCTTCCAAAACCATTTTCCTTACATTTCTTTAAAATGAATCAGCAAAATAATAGGTGTGCTGTTTCTCTCTCTCTCTCTCTCTCTCTCTCTCTCTCTTTCTCTCTCTCTCTCTCATCCATGATATCCCTCCATTCATCTCTCCTTAGTGAGCGTAGTAGAGCCAGTAGATCACGTTAAAGAAGGAGAACACGGTAGGGAAGATCATCCTGGACCACTTGTCGATAGAGTTCACATCAGCCAGGTCAGGGATGTTGACCTTGAGCTGCGAGGCCCGTCTCCGTAGGCGGGACTTCTTCTGGGTGGCGTGGCGCTCCAGGGCGCTGTGGGGTCCGCCGCCGTAGTTCTGGCGGGCCATGGCGGCCCTACGGTACTGCAGCGTGGAGCTGTCGTAGGCCAGCATGGTGTTGCGGGGGTCACCCAGACCCCCAGGGCCCAGGGACCTGGACAGCTCAGGAGGAACACCCCCCATCTCGTTCTTCATCTCCAGGGAACCAAACAGGATGTTGTCATCAGTCAGGGAGGTGGTCATCTGTGATAGGAGGAGGGGGGAGGAAGAGGAGGGGCCGTGAGAGGAAGTGAATGTAGGCAAGGTTCATACGTCATCTATACATCATCATAATCTATCCTTACTTTAAATATTTAAAAGATGTCTATATTTACGGATAGATAAAATGAGGCATGGTTCATAGGTCATCTTATTCTTAAATAATCTACGATCACTTAAAATACTTAAAACGTGTCTATCTTTACGGTTAATTAAAAGGCACTATTTGTGTGTGTTTTATGAAGAATGTGTTTTTCTCTTAGTTAATAATTGAGGGGATCATCACGTACAGTATTGTTCTGTGGTAGTACTAATGGGACACATTTCATTTACAGCAGCAATGTAGAGCATAGTGTATTTACCATAAAATGTCACATTTAATTATAGATTCTATTTATATAAATCAATAGCTAGTCATTACACATAAGTATATGTTGACAATCCTGTGAAGATCCAATAGATATATAAATATATATAAATAAATATATAGATATAAATAAATATCTATATATATATATAAATATATATATATATATAAATACATATATATATATATATATGTGTGTGTGTGTGTGTGTATATACATATGTGTGTGTGTATATATATATACACAGTACTAGTCAAAAGTTTGGACACACCTGCTCATTCATGAGTTTTTGTTTATTTTTACTATTCTCTACATACTATTCTCTACATCAAAACTATGAAATAACACATTTGGAATCAAGTAGTAACCAAAAAAGTGTTAAAGAAATCAAAATGTATTTTATATTTGAGATTCTTCAAAGTAGCCACCCTTTGCCTTGATGACAGCTTTGCACACTCTTTGCATTCTCTCAACCAGCTTCATGAGGTAGTCACCTGGAATGCATTTAAATTAACCGGTGTACCTTGTTAAAAGTTAATTTGTGGAATATCTTTCCTTCTTAATGCGTTTGAGCCAATCAGTTGTGTTATGACAAGGTAGGGGTGGTATACAGAAGATAGCCCTATTTGGTAAAATACCAAGTCCATATTATGGCAAGAACAGCTCAAATAAGCAAAGAGAAATGATAGTCCATCATTACTTTAAGACCTGAAGGTCAGTCAATCCAGAAAGGTTTCTTCAAGTGCAGTCGCAAAATCCATCAAGCGCTGTGATGAAACTGTCTCTCATGAGGACCACCACAGGAAAGGAAGAGTTACCTCTGCTGCAGAGGATAAGTTTATTAAAGTTACCAGCCACAGAAATTTCAGGCCAAATAAATGCTTCACAGAGTTCAAGTAACAGAGACATCTCAACCTCAACTGCTCAGAGGAGACTGTGTGAATCAGGCCTTCATGGTCAAATTGCTGCAAAGAAATCACTACTAAAGGACACTAATAATAATAAGAGACTTGCTTGGGTCAAGAAACACAAGCAATGGACATTAGACCGGTGGGAATCTGTCCCTTGGTCTGATGAGTCCAAATTTGAGATTTTTGATTCCAACCCCCGTGTCTTTGTGGGATGCAGAGTAGGTGAACAGATGATATCCGCATGTGTGATTCTCACCGTGAAGCATGGAGCAGGAGTTGTGATGGTGTGGGGGTGCTTTGCTGGTGACACTGTCTGTGATTTATTTAGAATTCAAGGCATACTTTACCAGCATGGCTAACAGCATTCTGCAGGAATACACCATCGCATCTGGTTTGCACTTAGTGGGACTACAATTTGTTTTTCAACAGGACAATGACCAAACACACCTCCAGGCTGTGTAAGGGCTATTTGACCAAGAAGAAGAGTGATGGAATGCTGCATCAGATTACCTATCCTCCACAATCACCCAACCTCAACGCAATTGAGATGGTTTGGGATGAGTTGGACCGCAGAGTGAAAGAAAAGCAGCCAACAAGTGCTCAGCATATGTGAGAACTCCTTCAAGACAGTTGGAAAGGCATTCCAGGTGAAGCTGGTTGAGAGAATGTCAAGAGTGTACAAAGCTGTCATCAAGGCAAAGGGGTGGCTACTTTGAAGAATTGTTGGTTACTACATGATTCCATATGTGTTATTTCATTGTTTTGATGTCTTCATTATTATTCTACAATGTAGAAAATAGTAAAAAAAGAAAGAAAAACTCTTGAATGAGTAGGTGTGTCCAAACTTTTGACTGGTACTGTATGTATGTACATAAATACAAATCAACAGTTTCTGAGAAATCATCTTCATTGTCATGTCATAATTTCAGCCAGCATGTGGTTAACGTTCTGTCTAGTCAGAACAAGACAAACCAAGTAAACAAACAACGTAAACAAAAGGAAGAAATGTGAGAGGATAAAAGGTTGAGAGAAATAGTAATAAGGAAATATTGCAAAGATGAAGGAGAGGTTAAGGTTGAAGGTTCATGGGTCAAAGGTAGGTTTAGGTTAGGAGAGACGTTGTGAGGACTGAGGAAGTGGATCAGAAGTTTCTTCATCCATAGCCTGACTTCAGAAGCAAACAAAACATCTCTAACTAAAAAAAGATTTTCAAACTTATTAGTTGAAAAAACAAATTCTTAATGATATCTGTTGTTTGTACTCTGTTCCAAGGCCACTCAGTTGGACAAAACTCAGAATGAGAAATAATCGTCTCTCTTTTTCTTCTCTGTCAGGCTGAGCGATAATATGTCACTAACCATCTCATTTCCTTTCAATTGCTTCACTTGTTATTTGGGAGTGTAATCAATTTACCTCAGACATACATTTTTCTGTTACACCAATATTAACGTTGGAGTAGCTTGCAATTACAACCAGCATTTCCTATCCCTTCATTTTTTAGGTTTCCCATCAATTTAAGGTGTATAATATTTTGACTGAGATGTAGGATGCGTCCCAAATGCTGTAATTTACTTAACCACTACTATGACGTGTTTGTCAGGAAAATGCATGAAGAGCAAATCAAGAGAAGGGAAAAAAACACAATGGTGGGAAGTGATGATTAAAGTTGCCTTTAAAAATCTATAGAATAAAATTAAAGAAATGCACAAAAATACTACAGTATTTTCCTCTGATCGGGGGGGTTGATTCAGATTGATGACATTTGTTAAAGTTTTGACTTTCAAAACCTTCCAGTACCTTATTTCTTTGCTCGCCTAGTCCTAATGCGGCATCGTCCACAAAGATGGGATCCCACATCGTGTCATACGCGTCAATTTCCCTCTGTTTCATTCTGGCATACAGAGCATCATCTCTCTGAACTACATTTCCCACCATCCACTGCAAGCATACAAAATCAGCACTGTTACCATGGAGAAATCGCAGCTTGCTGTCAGATGTTGTCAGATCCTGGTCTAACTAATAAAGATGTATTTTCATTGAACTGTGGTTGATAGATACACATGGCTACACCAATGGGAAATGGAGGTGTAGTAGAACCCTGGTAAAGGACATCAAGTCAACAGTTGATCACAGAAGCATCACATTGACCTTGAGAGAAAGAATAACCTGTGTTCTCCAACTGCATCCCACACCTCATTACACCAAAACACAACCTCCCTAGAACAATCTGACCCTACTCCCTTTCTATCCGGAGACACCAACCTTATTGGGGTCGGGTCGGAGTTTCTCGTTGTTGGCGACGGCTAGTTTCTCGGCGGCCCTCTTCTGCCTCTGGGGCCCCCGTCCAAAGAAGATGTAGTTGACAAAGGCGTACTCCAGCAGGGCCAGGAAGACGAACACAAAGCAGCCCATCAGGTACATGTCTATGGCCTTGACGTAGGGGATCTTAGGAAGAGTCTCTCTCAGATGGGTGTTGATGGTGGTCATGGTCAACACCGTAGTGATACCTGGAGATCACATTTTACCTTTACAATCACTGCATTCACCAAAATAATGGATATATTATTATGTGTCAGGTGTGTCTCAGGTGTGTATCAGGTGTGTCTAAGGTGTGTCTCAGGTGTGTATCAGGTGTGTCTCAGGTGTGTCAGGTGTGTCTCAGGTGTGTATCAGGTGTGTCTCAGGTGTGTATCAGGTGTGTCTCAGGTGTGTCTCAGGTGTGTATCAGGTGTGTCTCAGGTGTGTATCAGGTGTGTCTCAGGTGTGTATCAGGTGTGTCTCAGGTGTGTGTCAGGTGTGTCTCAGGTGTGTGTATCAGGTGTGTCTCAGGTGTGTATCAGGTGTGTATCAGGTGTGTCTCAGGTGTGTATCAGGTGTGTCTCAGGTGTGTATCAGGTGTGTCTCAGGTGTGTGTCTCAGGTGTGTGTCTCAGGTGTGTCTCAGGTGTGTGTCTCAGGTGTGTCTCAGGTGTGTCTCAGGTGTGTATCAGGTGTGTATCAGGTGTGTCTCAGGTGTGTGTATCAGGTGTGTCTCAGGTGTGTCTCAGGTGTGTCTCAGGTGTGTCTCAGGTGTGTCTCAGGTGTGTATCAGGTGTGTCTCAGGTGTGTATCAGGTGTGTCTCAGGTGTGTCTCAGGTGTGTCTCAGGTGTGTGTCAGGTGTGTATCAGGTGTGTATCAGGTGTGTATCAGGTGTGTCTCAGGTGTGTATCAGGTGTGTATCAGGTGTGTAGCAGGTGTGTAGCAGGTGTGTCTCAGGTGTGTATCAGGTGTGTATCAGGTGTGTATCAGGTGTGTGTGTGTCAGGTGTGTATCAGGTGTGTCTCAGGTGTGTATCAGGTGTGTATCAGGTGTGTCTCAGGTGTGTGTCTCAGGTGTGTGTGTCAGGTGTGTATCAGGTGTGTGTCTCAGGTGTGTATCAGGTGTGTCTCAGGTGTGTGTCTCAGGTGTGTCTCAGGTGTGTGTCGGGTGTGTCTCAGGTGTGTGTCTCAGGTGTGTATCAGGTGTGTATCAGGTGTGTGTCTCAGGTGTGTATCAGGTGTGTATCAGGTGTGTGTCACAAGTGTGTCTCAGGTGTGTGACAGGTGTGTATCAGGTGTGTATCAAGTGTGTCTCAGGTGTGTCTCAGGTGTGTGTCAGGTGTGTATCAGGTGTGTATCAGGTGTGTGTCAGGTGTGTGTCAGGTGTGTCTCAGGTGTATGTCTCGGGTGTGTGTATCAGGTGTGTATCAGGTGTGTATCAGGTGTGTGTCAGGTGTGTATCAGGTGTGTCTCAGGTGTGTATCAGGTGTGTGTCTCAGGTGTGTGTCAGGTGTGTGTCAGGTGTGTGTCAGGTGTGTATCAGGTGTGTCTCAGGTGTGTCTCAGGTGTGTCTTAGGTGTGTCTCAGGAGTGTGTCAGGTGTGTATCAGGTGTATGTCAGGTGTGTGTCAGGTGTGTCTTAGGTGTGTGTCTCAGGTGTGTGTCTCAGGTGTGTGTCAGGTGTGTATCAGGTGTGTCTCAGGTGTGTATCAGGTGTGTATCAGGTGTGTCTCAGGTGTGTGTCTCAGGTGTGTGTCTCAGGTGTGTGTCTCAGGTGTGTATCAGGTGTGTCTCAGGTGTGTGTGTCAGGTGTGTCTCAGGTGTGTATCAGGTGTGTCTCAGGTGTGTATCAGGTGTGTCTCAGGTGTGTGTCTCAGGTGTGTCTCAGATGTGTCTCAGGTGTGTGTCAGGTGTGTATCAGGTGTGTATCAGGTGTGTGTCAGGTGTGTGTCAGGTGTGTCTTAGGTGTGTGTCTCAGGTGTGTATCAGGTGTGTGTCTCAGGTGTGTCTCAGGTGTGTCTCAGGTGTGTATCAGGTGTGTATCAGGTGTGTCTCAGGTGTGTGTCTCAGGTGTGTGTCAGGTGTGTATCAGGTGTGTATCAGGTGTGTGTCAGGTGTGTGTCAGGTGTGTGTCAGGTGTGTCTTAGGTGTGTGTCTCAGGTGTGTATCAGGTGTGTATCAGGTGTGTGTCAGGTGTGTATCAGGTGTGTCTCAGGTGAGTCTCAGGTGTGTCTCAGGTGTGTGTCAGGTGTGTATCAGGTGTGTATCAGGTGTGTGTCAGGTGTGTGTCAGGTGTGTCTTAGGTGTGTGTCTCAGGTGTGTATCAGGTGTGTCTCAGGTGTGTATCAGGTGTGTCTCAGGTGTGTCTCAGGTGTGTATCAGGTGTGTCTCAGGTGTGTATCAGGTGTGTATCAGGTATGTATCAGGTGTGTATCAGGTGTATGTCTCAGGTGTGTCTCAGGTGTGTGTCTCAGGTGTGTATCAGGTGTGTGTCTCAGGTGTGTATCAGGTGTGTATCAGGTGTGTGTCTCAGGTGTGTATCAGGTGTGTCTCAGGTGTGTCTCAGGTGTGTGTCAGGTGTGTATCAGGTGTGTATCAGGTGTGTCTCAGGTGTGTGTCTCAGGTGTGTATCAGGTGTGTATCAGGTGTGTATCAGGTGTGTCTCAGGTGTGTCTCAGGTGTGTGTCAGGTGTGTATCAGGTGTGTGTCAGGTGTGTGTCAGGTGTGTGTCAGGTGTGTCTTAGGTGTGTGTCTCAGGTGTGTGTCTCAGGTGTGTATCAGGTGTGTCTCAGGTGTTTGTCAGGTGTGTGTCTCAGGTGTGTATCAGGTGTGTGTCAGGTGTGTGTCAGGTGTGTGTCTCAGGTGTGTCTCAGGTGTGTGTCAGGTGTGTATCAGGTGTGTCTCAGGTGTGTGTCTCAGGTGTGTCTCAGGTGTGTGTCAGGTGTGTCTCAGGTGTGTCTCAGGTGTGTGTCAGGTGTGTGTCTCAGGTGTGTATCAGGTGTGTCTCAGGTGTGTGTCTGAGGTGTGTGTCAGGTGTGTGTTAGGTGTGTGTCAGGTGTGTGTCAGGTGTGTGTCAGGTGTGTCTCAGGTGTGTCTCAGGTGTGTATCAGGTGTGTCTCAGGTGTGTGTCAGGTGTGTGTCAGGTGTGTGTCTCAGGTGTGTGTCAGGTGTGTGTCAGGTGTGTGTCTCAGGTGTGTGTCTCAGGTGTGTGTCTCAGGTGTGTATCAGGTGTGTGTCTCAGGTGTGTCTCAGGTGTGTGTCAGGTGTGTGTCTCAGGTGTGTATCAGGTGTGTGTCTCAGGTGTGTCTCAGGTGTGTGTCTCAGGTGTGTATCAGGTGTGTATCAGGTGTGTGTATAAGGTGTGTATTAGGTGTGTATCAGGTCTGTGTCAGGTGTGTCTCAGGTGTGTATCAGGTGTGTCTCAGGTGTGTGTCAGGTGTGTCTCAGGTGTGTGTCAGGTGTGTATCAGGTGTGTATCAGGTGTGTGTATCAGGTGTGTATCAGGTGTGTATGAGGTGTGTCTCAGGTGTGTGTGAGGTGTGTATCAGGTGTGTGTCAGGTGTGTATCAGGTGTGTCTCAGGTGTATGTCTCAGGTGTGTCTCAGGTGTGTCTCAGGTGTGTATCAGGTGTGTCTCAGGTGTGTCTCAGGTGTGTCTCAGGTGTGTCTCAGGTGTGTATCAGGTGTGTCTCAGGTGTGTCTCAGGTGTGTCTCAGGTGTGTGTCTCAGGTGTGTATCAGGTGTGTCTCAGGTGTGTCTCAGGTGTGTATCAGGTGTGTATCAGGTGTGTCTCAGGTGTGTCTCAGGTGTGTATCAGGTGTGTCTCAGGTGTGTATCAGGTGTGTGTCAGGTGTGTCTCAGGTGTGTGTCTCAGGTGTGTATCAGGTGTGTGTCAGGTGTGTGTCAGGTGTGTGTCTCAGGTGTGTCTCAGGTGTGTGTCAGGTGTGTATCAGGTGTGTCTCAGGTGTGTGTCTCAGGTGTGTCTCAGGTGTGTGTCAGGTGTGCATCAGGTGTGTCTCAGGTGTGTGTCTCAGGTGTGTCTCAGGTGTGTGTCAGGTGTGTGTCTCAGGTTTGTATCAGGTGTGTCTCAGGTGTGTGTCTGAGGTGTGTGTCAGGTGTGTGTCAGGTGTGTGTCAGGTGTGTGTCAGGTGTTTCTCAGGTGTGTATCAGGTGTGTCTCAGGTGTGTGTCAGGTGTGTGTCAGGTGTGTCTTAGGTGTGTGTCCCAGGTGTGTGTCTCAGGTGTGTGTCTCAGGTGTGTGTCTCAGGTGTGTATCAGGTGTGTATCAGGTGTGTCTCAGGTGTGTATCAGGTGTGTGTCTCAGGTGTGTCTCAGGTGTGTGTCAGGTGTGTGTCTCAGGTGTGTATCAGGTGTGTGTCTCAGGTGTGTCTCAGGTGTGTGTCTCAGGTGTGTATCAGGTGTGTATCAGGTGTGTGTATAAGGTGTGTATTAGGTGTGTATCAGGTCTGTGTCAGGTGTGTCTCAGGTGTGTATCAGGTGTGTCTCAGGTGTGTGTCAGGTGTGTCTCAGGTGTGTGTCAGGTGTGTATCAGGTGTGTATTAGGTGTGTGTATCAGGTGTGTATGAGGTGTGTCTCAGGTGTGTGTGAGGTGTGTATCAGGTGTGTGTCAGGTGTGTATCAGGTGTGTCTCAGGTGTATGTCTCAGGTGTGTCTCAGGTGTGTATCAGGTGTGTCTCAGGTGTGTCTCAGGTGTGTCTCAGGTGTGTCTCAGGTGTGTATCAGGTGTGTATCAGGTGTGTCTCAGGTGTGTCTCAGGTGTGTCTCAGGTGTGTGTCTCAGGTGTGTATCAGGTGTGTATCAGGTGTGTGTCAGGTGTGTATCAGGTGTGTCTCAGGTGAGTCTCAGGTGTGTCTCAGGTGTGTGTCAGGTGTGTATCAGGTGTGTATCAGGTGTGTGTCAGGTGTGTGTCAGGTGTGTCTTAGGTGTGTGTCTCAGGTGTGTATCAGGTGTGTCTCAGGTGTGTATCAGGTGTGTCTCAGGTGTGTCTCAGGTGTGTATCAGGTGTGTCTCAGGTGTGTATCAGGTGTGTATCAGGTATGTATCAGGTGTGTATCAGGTGTATGTCTCAGGTGTGTCTCAGGTGTGTGTCTCAGGTGTGTATCAGGTGTGTGTCTCAGGTGTGTATCAGGTGTGTATCAGGTGTGTGTCTCAGGTGTGTATTAGGTGTGTATCAGGTCTGTGTCAGGTGTGTCTCAGGTGTGTATCAGGTGTGTCTCAGGTGTGTGTCAGGTGTGTCTCAGGTGTGTGTCAGGTGTGTATCAGGTGTGTATCAGGTGTGTGTATCAGGTGTGTATCAGGTGTGTATGAGGTGTGTCTCAGGTGTGTGTGAGGTGTGTATCAGGTGTGTGTCAGGTGTGTATCAGGTGTGTCTCAGGTGTATGTCTCAGGTGTGTCTCAGGTGTGTCTCAGGTGTGTATCAGGTGTGTCTCAGGTGTGTCTCAGGTGTGTCTCAGGTGTGTATCAGGTGTGTATCAGGTGTGTCTCAGGTGTGTCTCAGGTGTGTCTCAGGTGTGTCTCAGGTGTGTCTCAGGTGTGTGTCAGGTGTGTCTTAGGTGTGTGTCTCAGGTGTGTGTCTCAGGTATGTGTCTCAGGTGTGTGTCTCAGTTGTGTATCAGGTGTGTCTCAGGTGTGTATCAGGTGTGTCTCAGGTGTGTGTCTCAGGTGTGTCTCAGGTGTGTCGCAGGTGTGTGTCAGGTGTGTATCAGGTGTGTATCAGGTGTGTGTCAGGTGTGTGTCAGGTGTGTCTTAGGTGTGTGTCTCAGGTGTGTATCAGGTGTGTGTCTCAGGTGTGTCTCAGGTGTGTCTCAGGTGTGTATCAGGTGTGTATCAGGTGTGTCTCAGGTGTGTGTCTCAGGTGTGTGTCAGGTGTGTATCAGGTGTGTATCAGGTGTGTGTCAGGTGTGTGTCAGGTGTGTGTCAGGTGTGTCTTAGGTGTGTGTCTCAGGTGTGTATCAGGTGTGTGTCAGGTGTGTGTCAGGTGTGTATCAGGTGTGTCTCAGGTGAGTCTCAGGTGTGTCTCAGGTGTGTGTCAGGTGTGTATCAGGTGTGTATCAGGTGTGTGTCAGGTGTGTGTCAGGTGTGTCTTAGGTGTGTGTCTCAGGTGTGTATCAGGTGTGTCTCAGGTGTGTCTCAGGTGTGTCTCAGGTGTGTCTCAGGTGTGTCTCAGGTGTGTATCAGGTGTGTCTCAGGTGTGTATCAGGTGTGTATCAGGTATGTATCAGGTGTGTATCAGGTGTATGTCTCAGGTGTGTCTCAGGTGTGTGTCTCAGGTGTGTATCAGGTGTGTGTCTCAGGTTTGTATCAGGTGTGTATCAGGTGTGTGTCTCAGGTGTGTATCAGGTGTGTCTCAGGTGTGTCTCAGGTGTGTGTCAGGTGTGTATCAGGTGTGTATCAGGTGTGTCTCAGGTGTGTGTCTCAGGTGTGTATCAGGTGTGTATCAGGTGTGTATCAGGTGTGTCTCAGGTGTGTCTCAGGTGTGTGTCAGGTATGTATCAGGTGTTTGTCAGGTGTGTGTCAGGTGTGTGTCAGGTGTGTCTTAGGTGTGTGTCTCAGGTGTGTGTCTCAGGTGTGTATCAGGTGTGTCTCAGGTGTGTGTCAGGTGTGTGTCTCAGGTGTGTATCAGGTGTGTGTCAGGTGTGTGCTCAGGTGTGTCTCAGGTGTGTCTCAGGTGTGTATCAGGTGTGTCTCAGGTGTGTCTCAGGTGTGTGCTCAGGTGTGTCTCAGGTGTGTCTCAGGTGTGTCTCAGGTGTGTCTCAGGTGTGTGTCAGGTGTGTGTCTCAGGTGTGTATCAGGTGTGTCTCAGGTGTGTGTCTGAGGTGTGTGTCAGGTGTGTGTCAGGTGTGTGTCAGGTGTGTGTCAGGTGTGTCTCAGGTGTGTCTCAGGTGTGTATCAGGTGTGTCTCAGGTGTGTGTCAGGTGTGTGTCAGGTGTGTGTCTCAGGTGTGTGTCTCAGGTGTGTGTCTCAGGTGTGTGTCTCAGGTGTGTATCAGGTGTGTATCAGGTGTGTCTCAGGTGTGTATCAGGTGTGTGTCTCAGGTGTGTCTCAGGTGTGTGTCAGGTGTGTGTCTCAGGTGTGTCTCAGGTGTGTGTCTCAGGTGTGTATCAGGTGTGTATCAGGTGTGTGTATAAGGTGTGTATTAGGTGTGTATCAGGTCTGTGTCAGGTGTGTCTCAGGTGTGTATCAGGTGTGTCTCAGGTGTGTGTCAGGTGTGTCTCAGGTGTGTGTCAGGTGTGTATCAGGTGTGTATCAGGTGTGTGTATCAGGTGTGTATCAGGTGTGTATGAGGTGTGTCTCAGGTGTGTGTGAGGTGTGTATCAGGTGTGTGTCAGGTGTGTATCAGGTGTGTCTCAGGTGTATGTCTCAGGTGTGTCTCAGGTGTGTCTCAGGTGTGTATCAGGTGTGTCTCAGGTGTGTCTCAGGTGTGTCTCAGGTGTGTCTCAGATGTGTATCAGGTGTGTATCAGGTGTGTCTCAGGTGTGTCTCAGGTGTGTCTCAGGTGTGTGTCTCAGGTGTGTATCAGGTGTGTCTCAGGTGTATCTCAGGTGTGTATCAGGTGTGTATCAGGTGTGTCTAAGGTGTGTCTCAGGTGTGTATCAGGTGTGTCTCAGGTGTGTATCAGGTGTGTGTCAGGTGTGTCTCAGGTGTGTGTGTCAGGTGTGTGTCAGGTTTGTGTCAGGTGTGTATCAGGTGTGTCTCAGGTGTATGTCTCAGGTGTGTCTCAGGTGTGTCTCAGGTGTGTCTCAGGTGTGTATCAGGTGTGTCTCAGGTGTGTCTCAGGTGTTTGTATCAGGTGTGTCTCAGGTGTGTCTCAGGTGTGTCTCAGGTGTGTCTCAGGTGTGTCTCAGGTGTGTATCAGGTGTGTATCAGGTGTGTCTCAGGTGTGTCTCAGGTGTGTCTCAGGTGTGTGTCTCAGGTGTGTATCAGGTGTGTCTCAGGTGTGTCTCAGGTGTGTATCAGGTGTGTATCAGGTGTGTGTCTCAGGTGTGTATCAGGTGTGTATCAGGTGTGTGTCACAAGTGTGTCTCAGGTGTGTGACAGGTGTGTATCAGGTGTGTATCAAGTGTGTCTCAGGTGTGTCTCAGGTGTGTGTCAGGTGTGTATCAGGTGTGTGTCAGGTGTGTTTCAGGTGTGTCTCAGGTGTATGTCTCGGGTGTGTGTATCAGGTGTGTATCAGGTGTGTATCAGGTGTGTGTCAGGTGTGTATCAGGTGTGTGTCTCAGGTGTGTGTCAGGTGTGTGTCAGGTGTGTGTCAGGTGTGTATCAGGTGTGTCTCAGGTGTGTCTCAGGTGTGTCTTAGGTGTGTCTCAGGAGTGTGTCAGGTGTGTATCAGGTGTGTGTCAGGTGTGTGTCAGGTGTGTGTCAGGTGTGTCTTAGGTGTGTGTCTCAGGTGTGTGTCTCAGGTGTGTGTCAGGTGTGTATCAGGTGTGTCTCAGGTGTGTATCAGGTGTGTATCAGGTGTGTATCAGGTGTGTCTCAGGTGTGTGTCTCAGGTGTGTGTCTCAGGTGTGTGTCTCAGGTGTGTATCAGGTGTGTCTCAGGTGTGTGTGTCAGGTGTGTCTCAGTTGTGTATCAGGTGTGTCTCAGGTGTGTATCAGGTGTGTCTCAGGTGTGTGTCTCAGGTGTGTCTCAGGTGTGTCTCAGGTGTGTGTCAGGTGTGTATCAGGTGTGTATCAGGTGTGTGTCAGGTGTGTGTCAGGTGTGTCTTAGGTGTGTGTCTCAGGTGTGTATCAGGTGTGTGTCTCAGGTGTGTCTCAGGTGTGTCTCAGGTGTGTATCAGGTGTGTATCAGGTGTGTCTCAGGTGTGTGTCTCAGGTGTGTGTCAGGTGTGTATCAGGTGTGTATCAGGTGTGTGTCAGGTGTGTGTCAGGTGTGTGTCAGGTGTGTCTTAGGTGTGTGTCTCAGGTGTGTATCAGGTGTGTATCAGGTGTGTGTCAGGTGTGTATCAGGTGTGACTCAGGTGAGTCTCAGGTGTGTCTCAGGTGTGTGTCAGGTGTGTATCAGGTGTGTATCAGGTGTGTGTCAGGTGTGTGTCAGGTGTGTCTTAGGTGTGTGTCTCAGGTGTGTATCAGGTGTGTCTCAGGTGTGTATCAGGTGTGTCTCAGGTGTGTCTCAGGTGTGTCTCAGGTGTGTCTCAGGTGTGTATCAGGTGTGTATCAGGTATGTATCAGGTGTGTATCAGGTATGTATCAGGTGTGTATCAGGTGTATGTCTCAGGTGTGTCTCAGGTGTGTGTCTCAGGTGTGTATCAGGTGTGTGTCTCAGGTTTGTATCAGGTGTGTATCAGGTGTGTGTCTCAGGTGTGTATCAGTTGTGTCTCAGGTGTGTCTCAGGTGTGTGTCAGGTGTGTATCAGGTGTGTATCAGGTGTGTCTCAGGTGTGTGTCTCAGGTGTGTATCAGGTGTGTATCAGGTGTGTATCAGGTGTGTCTCAGGTGTGTCTCAGGTGTGTGTCAGGTATGTATCAGGTGTGTGTCAGGTGTGTGTCAGGTGTGTGTCAGGTGTGTCTTAGGTGTGTGTCTCAGGTGTGTGTCTCAGGTGTGTATCAGGTGTGTCTCAGGTGTGTGTCAGGTGTGTGTCTCAGGTGTGTATCAGGTGTGTGTCAGGTGTGTGTCTCAGGTGTGTCTCAGGTGTGTGTCAGGTGTGTATCAGGTGTGTCTCAGGTGTGTGTCTCAGGTGTGTCTCAGGTGTGTGTCAGGTGTGCATCAGGTGTGTCTCAGGTGTGTGTCTCAGGTGTGTCTCAGGTGTGTGTCAGGTGTGTGTCTCAGGTGTGTATCAGGTGTGTCTCAGGTGTGTCTCAGGTGTGTGTCTGAGGTGTGTGTCAGGTGTGTGTCAGGTGTGTGTCAGGTGTGTGTCAGGTGTGTCTCAGGTGTGTATCAGGTGTGTCTCAGGTGTGTGTCAGGTGTGTGTCAGGTGTGTCTTAGGTGTGTGTCTCAGGTGTGTGTCTCAGGTGTGTGTCTCAGGTGTGTATCAGGTGTGTATCAGGTGTGTCTCAGGTGTGTATCAGGTGTGTGTCTCAGGTGTGTCTCAGGTGTGTGTCAGGTGTGTGTCTCAGGTGTGTATCAGGTGTGTGTCTCAGGTGTGTCTCAGGTGTGTGTCTCAGGTGTGTATCAGGTGTGTATCAGGTGTGTGTATAAGGTGTGTATTAGGTGTGTATCAGGTCTGTGTCAGGTGTGTCTCAGGTGTGTATCAGGTGTGTCTCAGGTGTGTGTCAGGTGTGTCTCAGGTGTGTGTCAGGTGTGTATCAGGTGTGTATCAGGTGTGTGTATCAGGTGTGTATCAGGTGTGTATGAGGTGTGTCTCAGGTGTGTGTGAGGTGTGTATCAGGTGTGTGTCAGGTGTGTATCAGGTGTGTCTCAGGTGTATGTCTCAGGTGTGTCTCAGGTGTGTCTCAGGTGTGTATCAGGTGTGTCTCAGGTGTGTCTCAGGTGTGTCTCAGGTGTGTCTCAGGTGTGTATCAGGTGTGTATCAGGTGTGTCTCAGGTGTGTCTCAGGTGTGTCTCAGGTGTGTGTCTCAGGTGTGTATCAGGTGTGTCTCAGGTGTTTATCAGGTGTGTCTCAGGTGTGTATCAGGTGTGTCTCAGGTGTGTGTCAGGTGTGTATCAGGTGTGTCTCAGGTGTGTCTCAGGTGTGTCTCAGGTGTGTATCAGGTGTGTCTCAGGTGTGTATCAGGTGTGTCTCAGGTGTGTATCAGGTGTGTCTCAGGTGTGTCTCAGGTGTGTATCAGGTGTGTCTCAGGTGTGTCTCAGGTGTGTCTCAGGTGTGTATCAGGTGTGTATCAGGTGTGTATCAGCTGTGTGTCAGGTGTGTCTCAGGTGTGTCTCAGGTGTGTATCAGGTGTGTCTCAGGTGTGTGTCAGGTGTGTGTCAGGTGTGTCTTAGGTGTGTGTCTCAGGTGTGTGTCTCAGGTGTGTGTCTCAGGTGTGTGTCTCAGGTGTGTATCAGGTGTGTATCAGGTGTGTCTCAGGTGTGTATCAGGTGTGTGTCTCAGGTGTGTCTCAGGTGTGTGTCAGGTGTGTCTCAGGTGTGTATCAGGTGTGTGTCTCAGGTGTGTCTCAGGTGTGTGTCTCAGGTGTGTATCAGGTGTGTATCAGGTGTGTGTATAAGGTGTGTATTAGGTGTGTATCAGGTGTGTCTCAGGTGTGTATCAGGTGTGTCTCAGGTGTTTGTCAGGTGTGTCTCAGGTGTGTGTCAGGTGTGTATCAGGTGTGTATCAGGTGTGTGTATCAGGTGTGTATCAGGTGTGTATCAGGTGTGTCTCAGGTGTGTGTCAGGTGTGTATCAGGTGTGTTTCAGGTGTGTATCAGGTGTGTCTCAGGTGTGTATCAGGTGTGTATCAGGTGTGTCTCAGGTGTGTCTCAGGTGTGTCTCAGGTGTGTATCAGGTGTGTGTCAGGTGTGTCTCAGGTGTGTGTGTCAGGTGTGTATCAGGTGTGTGTCAGGTGTGTATCAGGTGTGTCTCAGGTGTATGTCTCAGGTGTGTCTCAGGTGTGTCTCAGGTGTGTCTCAGGTGTGTCTCAGGTGTTTGTCTCAGGTGTGTCTCAGGTGTGTCTCAGGTGTGTCTCAGGTGTGTATCAGGTGTGTCTCAGGTGTGTCTCAGGTGTTTCTCAGGTGTGTATCAGGTGTGTCTCAGGTGTGTCTCAGGTGTGTCTCAGGTGTGTATCAGGTGAGTATCAGGTGTGTCTCAGGTGTGTGTCAGATGTGTGTCTCAGGTGTGTCTCAGGTGTGTATCAGGTGTGTCTCAGGTGTGTCTCAGGTGTGTCTCAGGTGTGTCTCAGGTGTGTCTCAGGTGTGTATCAGGTGTGTCTCAGGTGTGTCTCAGGTGTGTCTCAGGTGTGTCTCAGGTGTGTATCAGGTGTGTGTCAGGTGTGTGTCAGGTGTGTCTCAGGTGTGTCTCAGGTGTGTCTCAGGTGTGTATCAGGTGTGTCTCAGGTGTGTGTCAGGTGTGTGTCAGGTGTGTCTTAGGTGTGTGTCTCAGGTGTGTGTCTCAGGTGTGTGTCTCAGGTGTGTGTCTCAGGTGTGTATCAGGTGTGTATCAGGTGTGTCTCAGGTGTGTATCAGGTGTGTGTCTCAGGTGTGTCTCAGGTGTGTGTCAGGTGTGTGTCTCAGGTGTGTATCAGGTGTGTGTCTCAGGTGTGTCTCAGGTGTGTGTCTCAGGTGTGTATCAGGTGTGTATCAGGTGTGTGTATAAGGTGTGTATTAGGTGTGTATCAGGTGTGTGTCAGGTGTGTCTCAGGTGTGTATCAGGTGTATGTCTCAGGTGTGTATCAGGTGTATGTCTCAGGTGTGTCTCAGGTGTGTATCAGGTGTGTATCAGGTGTGTATCAGGTGTGTCTCAGGTGTGTCTCAGGTGTGTCTCAGGTGTGTCTCAGGTGTGTATCAGGTGTGTATCAGGTGTGTCTCAGGTGTGTATCAGGTGTATGTCTCAGGTGTGTATCAGGTGTGTATCAGGTGTGTATCAGGTGTGTATCAGGTGTATGTCTCAGGTGTGTATCAGGTGTGTCTCAGGTGTGTCTCAGGTGTGTCTCAGGTGTGTATCAGGTGTGTCTCAGGTGTGTATCAGGTGTGTATCAGGTGTGTCTCAGGTGTGTATCAGGTGTGTCTCAGGTGTGTGTCAGGTGTGTATCAGGTGTGTCTCAGGTGTGTCTCAGGTGTGTCTCAGGTGTGTATCAGGTGTGTCTCAGGTGTGTCTCAGGTGTGTCTCAGGTGTGTCTCAGGTGTGTATCAGGTGTGTCTCAGGTGTGTATCAGGTGTGTCTCAGGTGTGTCTCAGGTGTGTCTCAGGTGTGTATCAGGTGTGTCTCAGGTGTGTATCAGGTGTGTATCAGGTGTGTCTCAGGTGTGTCTCAGGTGTGTATCAGGTGTGTCTCAGGTGTGTCTCAGGTGTGTCTCAGGTGTGTATCAGGTGTGTCTCAGGTGTGTCTCAGGTGTGTCTCAGGTGTGTATCAGGTGTGTCTCAGGTGTGTCTCAGGTGTGTATCAGGTGTGTCTCAGGTGTGTCTCAGGTGTTTCTCAGGTGTGTCTCAGGTGTGTATCAGGTGTGTCTCAGGTGTGTGTCAGGTGTGTGTCATGTGTGTGTCTCAGGTGTGTATCAGGTGTGTCTCAGGTGTGTCTCAGGTGTGTCTCAGGTGTGTCTCATGTGTGTATCAGGTGTGTATCAGGTGTGTATCAGGTGTGTGTCAGGTGTCTATCAGGTGTGTATCAGGTGTGTCTCAGGTGTGTATCAGGTGTGTGTCAGGTGTGTATCAGGTGTTCAAAGGAGTTTAAATCAGCTACAGTTTCTATCTGATTCTATATGTGATAAAGGACCAGAATCACCCTGTGTCCTCCTGGTACAGGTTCGGGAACCAGCCAACTGTGACATGAGTAGTAAACAAGTGCATAGTAGCGTAGTAGTTTGGCACCTTTACAGAACTAATGAACCCATATGGACATATAGATCCTCATTCTACAGACCTAATGAACCTATACGGACATATAGATCCTCATTCTACAGACCCAATGAACCCATGTGTGTGTGTGTGTGTGTGTGTGTGTGTGTGTGTGTGTGTGTGTGTGTGTGTGTGTGTGTGTGTGTGTGTGTGTGTGTGTGTGTGTGTGTGTGTGCGTTCATATGTGTGTGTGTGTGTGTTTGCGTGCATGCGTGTGTATCTGAGCATTGGGTCTCTGTTCAAATTCCAGGGGACCAACCACATGTTTCAGGAAGCTACAGACTCCGTGTCTGTAGATATAAGAAGCACCCCAGTGTTAGCCCCTTTAACCATCTGGGATGTGTCCCAAAAGACACTCTATTCCCTACATAGTGCACTACTTTTTCTAATCAGAGCCCAATGGGGGTTCTGGTGAAAGGTTATGCACTATATAGGGAATAGGGTGTAATTTGGTACGCAGCCCTAGTATTAGTCACGGCACGATTCACCTGTGTTATTAGAACAATACACCCACTGTGTTTGATACGTTAGTCATCTGTGTTATTAGACCAATACACCCACTGTGTTTGGAACATTAAATCATCTGTGTTATTAGAGGCGCTCTTTAGGATAATAAAGGGTCAATAACAGACACAGGTCAATGGGCAGAGGCGCTCATTAGGACCTTATCCTCATCAAGTATTTTACATTATTATCGGCCAATAATCTAGGTTACTGTATCACAAATCATTCACTGTACTAATATGACTGTCATTAGGATCAAGGTGCAAAGGATCTATCTAATTGTAATCGTAGCTGGTTTAGGGCAGAATATGAATGCTTCTATTCATTTAGAACGATGCAAACACTATGACAACAACGTTTGTAAACATCGTTATAATGTATAAGTTTAATTTGATTGATGGATTGATTGGTTGATTGACTGATGAAATCTCGCTAACTTTATTGATCGAATCGATGGGCAGTCTTACCCAGGGCCACTCTGGCAGCGGAGGCATCATAGTTGATCCAGAAGGAGACCCAAGACAGGATGGTGATCAGGATAGAGGGCATGTAGGTCTGGAGGATAAAGTAGCCGATGTTCCTCTTTAGCTTGAAGCTCAGAGACAGGCGGGGATAGGAACCTGCATGGAGGAATACAGACAGAACTGTATTTATTTGATTTGTTTTATTTAACCAGCTAAACCATTAAGAATACATTGTCTTTTACAAATAATAACCTGAAGTAGAGGGAATCAGAACTGAAAAAGCAGAGAAAGGTAATATACAGAATATCTGTGTATCACCCCCTGAAAAGCTACAGTTTACCCATAGATATACAGTACCAATCAAAAGTTTGGACACACATACTCATTCCAGGGTTTTTCTTTATTTTTACTATTTTCTACATTGTAGAATAATAGTGAAGACATCAAAACTATGAAATAACACATATGGAATCATGTAGTAACCAAAAAGATGTAACCAAATCAAAATATATTTTAGATTTTAGATTCTTCAAAGTAGCCACCCTTTGCCTTGATGACAGCTTTGCACACTCTTGACATTTTCTCAACCAGCATTCATGAGGAATGCTTTTCCAACAGTCATGAAAGAGTTCCCACATACGCTAAATAAGTATCAAAATGGCCGCCACCGTGTACCTGTAGAGAAGACCACATTCTTGGAGACCAGTTTGTAGTCCACGATGGAGAACTGAGGCAGCTCTATTCTCTCCACCCCAGACACAGCTCCATCTCCCCCTCGCCAGTAGAACTCAATGTCATCAGTGGTGTATCCATCTGCAATATGTCCAAGATAAATACACAACGCAGAGACAGAGAACGAGAGGTCAAAAGGACCATAAGTCAATAGAGTACTAACGATCAATGGAAATAGTGTTTTTTCTGTAATAGGGAATTATTGATCCATGGTTCAGAGACATGGGAGGAATATGTCTTCTGAAATAGGATACTTGTTATTTGGCCATTGGCTTGTTTTATTGCAAGGAATTCTAATTGGTCAACCACAGACTAGGGCTGGGTTATAAAACTACATGCTGTTCCTTTGTTCTGGAGAGAGAATCACTGGAGAGAACCACAGGAGAGAATCACTGGAGAGAACCACAGGAGAGAATCACTGAGAGAGAACCACAGGAGAGAATCACTGAGAGAGAACCACAGGAGAGAATCACTGGAGAGAACCACAGGGAGAATCACTGGAGAGAACCACGGGAGAGAACCACAGGAGAGAATCACTGAGAGAGAACCACAGGGAGAATCACTGGAGAGAACCACGGGAGAGAATCACTGAGAGAGAATCACTGGAGAGAACCACAGGAGAGAATCACTGGAGAGAATCACTGAGAGAGAATCACTGAGAGAGAACCACAGGAGAGAATCACTGAGAGCGAATCACTGGAGAGACCCACAGGAGAGAATCACTGAGAGAGAACCACTGGAGAGAATCACTGAGAGAGAATCACTGAAGAGAATCACTGAGAGAGAATCACTGGAGAGAACCACATGAGAGAATCACTGAGAGAGAATCACTGGAGAGAACCACATGAGAGAATCACTAAGAGAGAATCACTGGAGAGAATCACTAAGAGAGAATCACTGGAGAGAATCACTGAGAGAGAATCACTGAAGAGAATCACTGAGAGAGAATCACTGGAGAGAGAATCACAGTAGAGAATCACTGAGAGAGCATCACTGAGGACAGGGGAGAATGACCATCTACCTCCCTGTATGATTTGTCCTCTTTGATTTGTCCTCCCCTGGATTTTCTTTGGAGTTTGTGTTATTGAAGAATAACATACATTGCTAACACCAGGTAGTGGAGATTCAGAGCACACGCCACATTAACATAGAGTGCCAGAATGGTAGGAATGGCTATGGTCTATGTCAAACGGCAGGGACACGAGGCTCTCACACACGTTGAGTAGACAACTGTTCCTCAAAGGTTCTATTCTTGTTCCTGTAATGTTTACTATTTATATCAACGATTTATATTCTGCTGTGTCAAATGTTACTGGAGAATATATTGTTAGGTTTAATAATAAATACAATTATAAAGGGAGATTTCAAAGAACATTTCACGGGACCAAAAATGGTTAGCTAACTGTGTAGTTCCTCTGTTCAGCTTATATGGATGAAACCCCATGCAGGAACTCACGGACCATTCTGTTGTGTTAACCCTTCTGTTGTGATAACCCTTCTGTTGTGTTAACCCTTCTGTTGTGTTAACCCTTCTGTTGTGATAACCCTTCTGTTGTGTTATCCCTTCTGTTGTGTTAACCCTTCTGTTGTGTTAACCCTTCTGTTGTGATAACCCTTCTGTTGTGTTAACCCTTCTGTTGTGTTAACCCTTCTGTTGCGATAACCCCTCTGTTGTGATAACCCTTCTGTTGTGTTATCCCTTCTGTTGTGATAACCCTTCTGTTGTGTTAACCCTTCTGTTGCGATAACCCTTCTGTTGCGATAACCCTTCTGTTGTGATAACCCTTCTGTTGTGTTAACCCTTCTGTTGTGTTAACCCTTCTGTTGTGATAACCCTTCTGTTGTGATAACCCTTCTGTTGTGTTATCCCTTCTGTTGTGATAACCCTTCTGTTGTGTTATCCCTTCTGTTGTGTTAACCCTTATTTTGTGATAACGCTCGCTCTCTCTCTACCCCTCTCCCTCTCTCTCTACCCCTCTCTCTCTACCCCATCTCCCCCTCTCTCTCTCCCTCTCTCTCTACCTCCTCTCCCCCTCTCCCTCTCTCTCTTCCCCCTCTCCCTCTCTCTCTTCCCCCTCTCCCCCTCTCTCACCCTCTCTCTACCCCTCCCCCTCTCTCTCTTCTCTCTCTCTACCCCCTCTCCCCCTCTATCTCTCTACCCCGTCTCCCTCTCTCTCTCTCCTCTCTATCTACCCCCGCTCCCCCCTCTCTCCATCTACCCCCTCTCCCCCACTCTCTCTCTCGCTCTCTCTACCCCATCTCTCTCTCTCTACCCCCTCTCCCCCCTCTCTCTCTACCCTCTCTCTCCTTTCTCTCTCTCTGTCTCCCCCTCACCCCTCTCTCTCCTCTCTCTCTCTCTCTCTCTCTCTGTCTCTCTCCATTTTTCTCTCCCTCTCTCTCTACATCTCTCTCTTTCTCTGTCTCACCCCTGTCCTGTCTCTTTCTCTCTCTACCCCCTCTCTCTATCTCTCTCTCTCTGTCTCACCCCTCTCTCTTTTTATGTCTATCCCTCTCTCTCTCCATATATCTCTGCCTCTCTCTCTACCACCTCTCTCTTTCTATCTCTCTCTCTTTCCTTTTCTGTGTACTACTTCCTCTGCTTGCCACTCATAATAAGAGGCAGTGACCTATTTAGATGCAATGAATAATTAAACTTTCAGCCTTTGATTTCTGAAAAATGAAGACATAATTCTCCCACTGCCTCGCTCTGACCCAGGATAGATGGCTAGATAGGAGTGGTGAGAGGATTAAGGACACTATAGCTGGTCAATGTATTGGTGTGGCCAGTCAGTCAGTGAGATATCTATTACTAACTGTGACGGATGGATGAAGAATCAGATACTATAGAAACACTACCACTATTAAAATACAGCCCATCCCACTTCTGACACCAACGTAGCTAGTCATTGTTTTGGCATGTCTATCATTGAGATTTGTAATGCCTAGTCTGACAGTTATGGCTCAGATAGGACAGAATAGAAAAACTACCAGTATCAAACGACAACCCAGCCCAAGCCAAAAACATAGTACTATACCTAATCTCTGTGTAAAAGCATGCAGCACCAGTTGATATAATCCACGCAGCACCAACTGATATAATCCACGCAGAACCAACTGATATAATCCACGCAGCACCAGCTGATATAATAAATGCAGCACCAATTGATATAATCCACGCAGCACCAAATGATATAATCCACGCAGCACCAACTACAGTCCACTACTACTATGCGGTAGGAACCGTCTGGCTGGGTTTATCCACAGTACCAGTACAACAACCCAGTATCACTCCAATCAGCCCCATCCACCATGCTGTGGGATCTGATGTGTTGTTTCACACCTGCATCGCTTTTATAACTGTCACTTTAGTGTTAGTTTCCTCACATTTATAACTGTCTCTTTAGTGTTAGTTTCCTTCCATTTATAACTGTCTCGTTAGTGTTAGTTTCCTCACATTTATAACTGTCTCTTTAGTGTTAGTTTCCTTCCATTTATAACTGTCTCTTTAGTGTTAGTTTCCTTCCATTTATAACTGTCTCTTTAGTGTTAGTTTCCTTCCATTTATCACTGTCGCTTTAGTGTTAGTTTCCTTCCATTTATAACTGTCTCTTTAGTGTTAGTTTCCTTCCATTTATAACTGTCTCTTTAGTGTTAGTTTCCTTCCATTTATAACTGTCACTTTAGTTTTAGTTTCCTCACATTTATAACTGTCTCTTTAGAGTTAGTTTCCTTCCATT